>NC_044003.1:573592-626092 GCF_902150065.1 Myripristis murdjan | reverse complement strand
GCCCCGGTGTGTCGCCCCACCCCGCTGTACGGTCAGCCCTCCTGGTGGGGAGACGAGGATTGTGGGAGTAAAGCTCAGAGCAGCGACGAGCCTCATCCAGGTGAAGAACGTTCTCCATGTTCTCCATGTTCCACATGTTTGTTCTCCATGTTCTCCATGTTCTACATGTTCTCCATGTTCTACATGTTCTGTTCTCCATGTTCTCCATGTTCTGTTCTCCATGTTCTCCATGTTCTGTTCTGTTCTGTTCTCCTCTGTTCTGATGCAACAACCTTCAGCAGCAGGAAGCAGCTGTAGTAGCAGAAATACTAGTACTAGTAGTAATACTAGTAGTAGTAGCAGTAGTAGCAGTAGTACTAGTAGTAGTCATAGTAGTAAAGTAGTAATACTAGTAGTAGTAGTAGTAGTAGCAGTAATACTTGTAGTAGTAGTAGTAGCAATAGTAGCAGTAGTAGTGGCAGTGGTAGTAGGAGTAATAGTAGGACTAATACTAGTAGTAGTAGTAGCAGTAATACTAGTAGTAGTAGTAGTAGTACTGCTAGTAGTAGCAGTAGTACTACTAGTAGTAGTAGTAATAGCAGTAGTACTAGTAGTAGTAATAGTAGCAGTAGTACTAGTAGCAGTAGTACTAGTAGTAGTAATAGTAGCAGTAGTACTAGTAGTTGTAGCAGTAGCAGTAGTACTAGTAGTAGTAGTAGCAGTAATACTAGCAGCAGTAGTAGTAGCAGTAGTAGTAGTAGCAGTATTACTAGTAGTAGTAGTAGTAGTAGTACTAGTAGCAGTAGTTTTAGCAGTAGTACTAGTAGCAGTAGTAGTAGCAGTAGTACTACTAGTAGTAGTAGTAGCAGTAGTATTGGTAGCAGTAGTAGTAGCAGTAGTACTAGTAGTAGTAGTAGTAGCTGTAGTATTAGTAGCAGTAGTAGTAGCAGTAGTACTACTAGTAGTAGTAGTAGCTGTAATACTAGTAGCAGTAGTAGTAGCAGTAGTACTAGTAACAGTAGTAGTAGCAGTAATACTAGTAGTGGTAGCAGTAGTAATAGCAGTGGTAGTGGTAGTATTACTACTAGTGGTAGTAGTAGTAGCAGCAGCAGTACTAGTAGCAGTGGTAGTAGTAGTAGTACTATAGCAGTAGTATTTGCTGTATTGTACCTCCCTGCGGTGCCGTCAGTGCCTTGCTCTCCTGTGTGATTCGGTTCTTCTTCTGTGGTTGTGGCTGTGGTTCCAGATGTTTCCTCAGCAGACGTGCAGAAGGAGGCCCCGCCCACTGTGGAGGCGGAGCTTAACGGCTCCCTGTCAGACTTCAGAGACGCCCAGTCCAAGGGCGTCTTCCCGTACCACCGGGAGCCCAGCTACTTCGAGATCCCCACCAAGGACTTCCAGCACGCCAAGACCTTCGGCGGCGAGCTGCACGAGATCCCCACCAAGGACACGGACGCGCCGCCGGCCCCGCCCACCCCACCCACCCCGACCCCGCCCGTGGTTCAGAGCCACGCCTCCTTCACCATCGAGTTTGACGATTGCATGCCGGGCAAGATCAAGATCAAGGACCACGTGACCAAGTTCTCCTCTCGCCAGCGGAAGCAACAGACTCCGCCCACCAAAACGACTCTCGCCGCCACGCCCGGCGAGGTGATGTCGGCCGAGAGCAAGGTGGCCGACTGGCTGGTGCACAGCGACGTCAGCATGATGAGGAGGCGTCCGACGTGCGAAGACGTTTACAGCACCAAGAGCGATCTCGCCATGAACATCAAGACCCTCAAAGGTCAGATCAGAGTTTCTCCTCCTGCTGATTGGTTGATTACATTCAGGGTGAAAAGAAGATCAAATCAAATTTGCTTTACTGCCCATGAGGATTCATGGCGGAGAAAAAGTTTATAAATTAAAATGAGCAAGAGCTCATTGCAAGAAAAATTATCTGAAAAATAAAAAAAAATAAAAATAAAAAATAAATAAATAAAAAAATTGGGGGGGAAAAAAAGAGTAAAAGAAATTACCAGAAAATTAGTAAAATATTTCTGGAACATTACTACAAATTAAAATAAAATAAATAAATCCCATGAAGTATCCCAAAAGTTGTACTAAATAAATATATAAATAAATAAACATTCACTACTAAATAACTTCACTACTTTAATGTCAGTGCATGTGTTTTTTCTCACAAATTTGTGATGTTATAATCTCAAATTAATTACAATCCCAATTTTTAATATAAATTTGTGAATTATTTTTTTCATAAATTTCTGACTTTAATCTCAGAAACTCAGAATTTTATTCTTAGAATATAATATCATGATGTTAATATGTTTTTTTTTCCCTTTCCTTGTTTCCAGGTCACCATCATGAGGACGGGACCCAGAGTGACTCGGAGGACCCCGTCCTGAAGGGAAAGAGGAGCAAATCCCACCATTCTGTCCCCTCCCACCACGTCGTCCAATCAGAGCAGCCGGAGCTGCCGCAGGAGGCGCGTAAAGGTCAGTCCGCTCCGTTGCAGAAGCTTCACCAGCCGCTGCAGTACTCTCCGCCCAGACAGACCCCCGCCTCGCCCGTGGCCCCCGAGCGGCCCCTGTCCCAGAGCCCTCCTCAGACAGCAGAGACGCCCAAGCAGGCGCCGCCGGAGCCTCACCTCAGCCAGCAAGCCTTCATCATCGAGTTCTTCGATGACAACCCGCGCAAGAAGCGTTCGCAGTCCTTCACGCACAACCCCGCCCACGCCGACTCGTACTCCGCACTCAAGGCCAAGCTGGAGAGGCGGAAAGGCGGGGAGAGGCCGGCGTCCGTGCACGGCCACATCCCGCCGACCCAGCAGGTGACGGTTCCCCTGAAGGGTCAGGGCCACGGCGGCCCCCAGCGGTCCAGCTCTCTGAAGAGGGAGAAGACGGAGGGCGAGGCTCCATCCTCTGGCTCCTCCTCTCGCTCCTCCTCGGGCATCATCATCAGGCCGTTCGGCAGTGTCGGTAAGAAGTCCAAGCTGGCCCAGGAGTTCGCCGCCGAGTTCCTGAAGGACTCCGGTCCGGGAGCCTCATCGCCGACAGCAGACAAGACGTCGCCTCCGCCAATGTCTGCGCCGCCAGTGATGGTGTCGCCTCCTCACGCCCTCGTTCCCTCCCCTCTGGAACCTCCTGCACCTTCCTCAGTCTCGTACCCCTCCTCCCCCTTGCAGCCTCCTGCGATCTCCCAGTCCTGTGGCCCCACTCCTTCCCACGTGCCTCCCACCGCTCCCCATTATTCCGCCTCTCCAGTCCACTCCTCCGGGCCTCCCATGTCCCCCATGCTGCCCCAGGGCCCCCGCGGAGGAGACCCCAAAGGTTCCCACAGGGCTATGAGGAACGAGGAGGACGACAGCCTGAGCGACGCAGGGACCTACACCATCGAGACGGAGTCGCAGGACAAGGAGGTGGAGGAGGCTCGCAACATGATCGATCAGGTGAACCGACCGCGACCCTTTGCTTGTTTATTGTCGCTTATTTCACAGTCTGTGGGTGTAACAGACCATATTCACACGGTGGCCATGTTCCTCGCCACTGTCAACACGTGGTGCTGCTGTGTTCCAGCTGCTCGGCGTAGAAACACAGAGAACCTGACAACCTGCTGTGGTTCCACCGCCTCCTGACTGAGGAACACCTGAAGAGACGACGAAGAGAGAAACTCCAGAGGGACGTCGGCTCAGATTTCAAGGTCAAACCACAGATTTGACCTGTAAGCTACAGCAGCTAAAGTTAACATTCAGCCTCTTCCTGGCTAACATTAGCATTTGATAGTGTTACATGATACGAAAGGAAAGGTAAAAGTAAATTAATTCAGGAACATTCTGTCATGTTCTGCTCTACAGAACACAGGGTTCTGTATAATGTTCTGGTCTTCATGCCACGCTAAACCCTCACTTCTGTGCTGATGTAATCTGTAGGAACATCACATGTTCCTGAGGTGAGCAGAACATGAAAACCCAGCAGGACCGCTAACGTTAGCCTGCTAGCTTCAGCACAGCCAGCGGCTTTCAAGGCCACACTTTAATAAACGAGTCTCCATGTTCTCTGAGGTTTCTCTGTTCAGTTGCTGCTTTCCTTCAGATGACGCCAACGGTACCATTAGCCAGGAAGAGGCTGCATGCTAACGTTAGCCAGGAAGAGGCTGCACGCTAACGTTAGCCGCTGTAGCTAACAGGAGATCAAATCTGTAGTTTGACCTTGAAATCTGAGCCGACGTCCCTCTGGAGTTCCTCTCTCCGTCGTCTCTTCAGGTGTTCCTCAGGCAGGAGGCGGTGGAACCTCAGCAGGTTGTGGTCTATGGAGTGTTTGGATGCATGAAACCTGTTATCCTTCTTCCTGCCCCCCCTTCCCCTCCTCCCCCTTTGCATGCTGTGTCCTCTGACAGGTGTTTGGTGTCCTCGACTCTCCGGAGTACAGTGGCGTGAACACAGGAGTTTATAGGCCTGTAATAAATGATGGCAAGGATGAGCCAGTTAACCTGCCTAACGATGGTAGCACTGTGGATCCGTTGCATGGCTTTTTCCCGACAGGCCCCACACAGGTAAACAGCACCGCAGACTTAAGTCACTACAGGGGGAAAGCAGGGACAGCCGTGTGAAACCTGAGCTCATTCACTTTGCAAATTTTAAAATAAAAAAAAAAAAAAAAAAAAATCTGTTTTAAAAAATTCACATAAAGTTAGTGAAACACAAAGTGAAAATTTGCACACACAAAAAAAATTTAAATGACAAGAAAAACTATTTGTAATTATTAAAGTTATACAGTTGTTATTCTTATTTAATTATTAATTAATTCACAAAATCAATTGACTTCTTTTAAAAACATGGGGAAATGGTGATGAGCAATTTAGATTATGATTTTTTTTTTTTAATTCAATAATATAATGAGAAAAATAGCCAAAAAAAATCCCTAAAAATAAGTAAAACACATGAAAATTTACAAATAAAAAAAATGACAGGACAAACTATATTTACAGTTATTCAAATGATGTAGTCAGACGTCAGAGCAGTGATCTGGATCGACATCAGAGTTCTTGTTCTCAGAAGTTTCAGACGGTGAACTGATGAAGGTTAAATGCATTTTTCTCTTTGAACCCTGAGCCAGTTCGCTAGAGTTCTGTCAGAAACATGACCAAAAAAAAGTGATAAGGAGGAAATGAGCAAGAGATGACCCCAAAATGACAAGAAATCAACGGCACAAATTTCCCTTAGACACATTTAGCGAGGGGTCAGGGGGTCCTCCCCCTGGAAATTTTGAGCATCTTACATTTAATTTCCTGCATTCTGGTGGATTTTTATGCACCAATTTACTATTTTTATGCATCAGCTTACTAGGAAAATCTTATTTTTATAAATATCTATTATAAATTTTATAAATATCTATCTTATCTTTTATAAATATTGGGGGGGACTTGTCCCCCCTGAGCCCCCCTAAATGTGCACCCATGCAAGAAATTAATAGAAAGTCACAATATAAAGTCAACAAAAAGTTAGAAGAGAATTTTCTGGTAAAAAAAAAAAAAAAAAAAAAAAAAAAGACCAAATTAGATAGATAGATAGATAGATAGATAGATAGATACTTTATTCATCCCGCAGGAAATTTGCAAATTATGGGAAAATTGGAAATTTACCAAATTAAAAAAAAACTGTAAATAAGTTACAAAAAACTGTAAATAAATTGTTAACAAAAACAGAAAAGATATTAGCATAAATAAATAAATATGTTAAAAAATTACTAATCACATGTGAACTATTTATAATTTTTATAAACATGTATTTAAATTAAATGATATAAAATTACAGTTACCACACTATTAGCAATTACCATTAAATTGCTCCAAAATTTGTTAAAAAGAAAGAAAGAAAATTGCCAAAAATTCCCTGTGAATATATAAAAGACTTTTGTCAAGTGAATTTTGTGAAGAGGGTGAAATGACTAATAATAATAAGAATAAGAATAATAAAAATAAGAATAATAATAACCCTGGGTTTGAACAGGAGAGCTGTGTGGCATGCCCTGTTCCCAGTGCACGTGTCCCTTGGTTCCTCCTGGTTCCTGGTAGAACGTATCTGCAGGGACTCTGTCTGGGTGGGAAACGTGATGTTCCCTTTCATGGCTTTTCTGTCATGTTCTAGGTTCCGTCTGACAGCTCGGCGGGTCTGGAGGGACCGAAGTGGGTGTCCCGCTGGGCGAGCCTGGCGGACAGCTACCCCGACCCGGGTTCCACACCCCCCCAGGCGGAGTTTCTAGAAGGTGAGTTCTGTAGATCTCAGGTTTGGCTGGGCCTTTTAAATTTCAGAGGTTAACACTGTTTGTCTTCCCGCTGGGATTTCTCACATGATTTTCTCGTCATGATATCATGACACTTGGTGCTCTGGGTCTTTGCGTTGCAGACCAGCGATTTCAAAATTTCCCACCCCGCCCACAGAATATTCATGAATTCTGAGAATGTGAGGAACAAAAAACGCTTTCCGATTTTTAGGACATTTTTCTTCCAATATTGCCAAAATCTTGCCATGTCCTTTTGGGGGCTCCGTACAGTTGAGATGGAAATGATTTTCGTTATGATTTACTGACCCCAAACATGTTGGTTTGACCCGCGGGTTCAAAAGACGCAATAAATTCACCTGCAGCTCATTATCATTTACCTGCTGGGGCCCAATGCATAAATAATGTGTACACACAAAAACACATACACTGTTTTCTACACAGAAAGTTTAGTAAAATTTGAGTTTTTTTTTTTTTTTTCTAACGTGCGATGACAATGTTCGTTCCTCATACGTCACACGATGCGGGCATAGATTCTGCAATTACATTACCTTAGTTACAGTTTTGAACCATCACTCCTCAATTTAAATATGTAATTGTATATAATATTTTATACATTTTTAATTCATTTTAATTTAAAAATAAAAGACACAAAAAAGTATGTTTGCCCAGTCATATTAGATAGTGACAAGTGGGCGGGGCCCAGGTGTCTTCGGCTCATCCACAGCGCCACCCCTCGTACAGACAATAAAGCCATAATGAATACAAGCAAACAAGATCAATTAAGATGAATTAAAATAGATATCAAGCGGTTACATAAAAGCTACTCTGTGATAATATGAATTATTAGTATCATTATTCCTTGATTAATTAATTAATTGTTTTTGGTAGATTCTCGCTTCCTGAGTCGTTCAGTTGGGAGCCACAGTTACGACAACTCGGAGTCAGAGTCGAGCCACAGCTCCCGGACCAGGCGGCTGCTGCCCCAGGTACCGCCAGAAAAGTCAGAAAGCCCCACCCCCAGCATCCTGATTCGCCATGAATCTTACCAAGGCCTCGAGCCTGTGGAAAGAGCCTCTGGCCCGGCCCGCCCACAGGACGCCACCCAGCGCCTGTCAGTCCAGGACGACGTGGACCCGGACAGCCTGAGCGACGCTAGCCGCTCTGATGATGGCTCCATCCTGGAGAAAGCCAGGAAGAACCGGGCCAGGTCCGCTGCGTCTGCGTCGTCCCCTGAGGACGGTGGCCTGCAGTTAAAGGGTCAGGAGAAGGCGCTATCTCCCTCGACAAAATCCACGTCCTTCTACATCGGTTCTGAAGACAGTCCAGGCAAAAGCGAACAGGCTCGAAGCCCAGTGCAGTCTGAGAGAACGCGAGATCCCCCGGCCAAAACTCCCCCCACCACCGTCCTGATCCGACACCTGAGTGGCCATGAACCCCGACGAACAGGTGTCAAGCCCAATAGCTCCGCCCCCAACCTCCAAACGCAGGACAAGGATTCTGTTCCTACGAAAGACAGCGGCATATCGTCCTCCTTCGTGCGGCAGGAGAGCTTCACCAAAGATCGTCCCAGTGACACGGTTCAGATGAAGAGGCTACCGCACATCTCCAGCCACCCATCCATCAGGGACATGGAGCAGAGGGCGGAGACTGTCCAGGATGCCCAGTCTTTCCTCAGGGATGCCGAAGGAACGCTCTCCTCCCTGGACACCAAATTTCACTCCTCCGGCTCCGGTCGCAGCTCAAAGAAAGGAGGTTCCTCCAGCCACATGGACGACTCTCTGTCAGGTGAATCGGATGTGGACACGGCGAGCACCGTCAGTCTGGTCAGCAACAAAAACGCACCGGTCACTTCTGCTCCCAAAAAGCGTCCTTCCATCAGCAGCCTCCAAAAAGAGAAGTCCTCCTCCAGCCCGTCCATCCAGGAGAAAGGGCGGCAAGTCTCTGCCCGTGAGCGCCTTACTGAGAAACGGCGAACTCAGGTGACTTCAGACACATCGAGCAAGGCAGAGGCAGCAAAACGCTTCCAGATGCGGCGCAGTGCCGGCAACCGAGGCTCCCTGGACCTATCAGAGGGCCAGCAGGGGTCCGGACAGCACTGGACTGAAACCACATCGTCTGACCATGAAACATCCCGTCCATCCTCTCGCAGCAAGAAACTGATTGCGCCACTTCAGAAAGAAGACAACGGGAAAACGCCCAAGACGGCGGCTCAGCAGGTCCTGACCCGCTCTAACAGTCTGTCGGCGCCACGGCCGACGCGAGCGTCCATGCTTCGCCGGGCACGCCTGGGCGAGGCCTCTGATAACGAAGGCGCAGAGACTGACCGCGGCTCCCAGAGTTCAGACCACATCACCGTGCCATCCAAAGTATCGAGCGAGGGGAAGAAGCTGTCCAGGCTGGACATACTGGCCATGCCCAGGAAGAGGACCGGCTCCTTCACGGCGCCCAGTGACAACGAGTCCTCCACGGGCCGATCTGGCTTCTCCAATCGCAGTTCGGAGTCCGTCGTCCCAACCAGGAAGACGTCAGTCGGTGATGCCCGTCAGGCGGCAAGCAGAACAGCTGGAACTCCAGGGAAGCAAACTCTGACCCGAACCCGGTCCAGCGGAGCCAAATATCCCAGCACCGGTGAGTCGTGGCGATCAGCCAGAACAGGACTCACACTGTCAAACTTTTATTAATAAACTGCCAACCATAGAATTTGAATGGGTAGAACCAGCATGGGCCTTTGGTTTATGGTTCTACCCATTCAGTTTCTATGTTGTGGCTCTATTGCTCTTCCATAGCCAGTAAATTGATTCTGACTAAAAGATTATAATTTTTAAGATTCTGGTTAGATTATTAACCTGGCTAGAATATTCCTCCCTGCTGACCACATGGTTTTTCTCCTTCCAGGTTCCCGCCGGCGGCAGAAGGGCTCCGACTACTCCTCCTCCTCTGAGGAAGAGTACGAGACGAACGCTGGCACCCTGAAAGCCAAACGCTCCTCCCATCCCTCCGCCTCCGCCGCCACCCAGACGCCCCGCGGCCAGAGGACAGCCGTGACCCGGTCCAAGTCCGTCTCCTTGGAAACGGAGGAGGACGAGGCCCAGAGCGAGGCCGACCCGTACCAGAACTGGTCCACGCACAGCGCCGAGATCGCCAAGTAAAGCCAAACACGATGCAGACGACAACACTGAATTCACATGAGGGCTGACTGAGGAGTCCGTGGCCAAACTTAGAAGGAGATGAGCTTGACAGTTCCCTCTGATTTGGCACAAAAAGTGTTTTAACTTGAGTTATTTATCTGTTATGGATAATTGTAAGTAAGTAACCTTCATTTAAATACAGTGGCTACTTTCACAGACAGGAGTCACAAAGTGCTTCAAAAAATGACAGCAGGTAAAGTGAAACAACAAAAAAAGAGGTAAACTAGGTAAAATTCCAAAATAGGTTAAGGTAGGAAAATGAATATGCAGTCAGGTAAACCTCAGTCAACATGAGGATGGGCCTTAAGACCCAGTGGTTCCTGCCTCAAAGCTGCTCTTGTGTTCTTTAAACCTTTTACCAAAAAATCGACTTCTAGTTTCAAAGCGTTTTTCCTTTTTTTAATACACTTAACAATTTTTTGGGGGTGTGGGGTGGGGTGGGGGGTATTTTTTATTATAAATTTTACATAACAATAATGTTTTGCCAATTTTCGGGTAATTTTTTTTTGCAAATTATCAGAAAAAAAATCAGATAATTTTATTATAACTTCTTACTATTTTTAAAAATCACCTTTTCCTCCCCATGAGAAATCAAGTGAATTTGCTTGCGTTTCAAAGAGGATTTTGGATTCAAGTTGTTAATGCTCACTGTTCATGTTCCTGCTGTCGTGTTCTGCAGAGGCTCTGACCTTTTCTGTCCTGCAGAGCATCAGAACATGTCAGATTTCTCTCCCCTGCTGAGTTTTACGGTGCAGGGAAGCTGTCGACCAGCCTGCTGCTGTTGCCATAGCAACACAGCCTCTGGCGAGACGTCGTCATAGTCCCAAATAACCTCTGGCATCAGGATGCGGACGTGCTTCAACTCATAAATCCACATCCTGAAATAAGATGAAATAAAAGAAGAAATGTAGGAAGACATCAGAGCAGAAACAAAACCAACTAAATTACCAGCTAGAGAGTGCGCACACACACACACACACACACACACACACACAAGAAAAATTAAACAAAGTCCACCGGTCTAAAGAGCAAGGAAAGATCCTTTGACCAGGCTGCTTTTTGGATGAACCTGGTTTTGTCAGGTAAAGTTTTTTTCCTCTGCTGATTCTTGTAGCTTTGCCACGAGGGTGTGTTAGGGCGACTGCAGGGGGCGCTACGGCAGATCAGGAGCTCAGATTGTTAAAACAGAGCATCAGACCAGAGTAAACACTCAGGGTCTCCGCCTCCCAGGGCAGCAAGATGGTGATGGAAAAGGGTCACGCTGACCTCCTGAGACAGCAGCAGGAGAAAATCGAGAAGGTTTGGTGCAGAAAGTTGGCAAAAGGCCATGCTCTTTCGAGGACAAGGCTCCGCCCACTGTGGCCAAGGCTACAATCCAGAAATGTCCCAAGACAGCGGCGTCAACACAGAAGAGATCTGTAAGGTCCAAAACCACGGGACTAACTGCGCTTATGTAGGAAGAGACTGAAAAATCAAAGTTTGATTTTCTGAGCCTGACTCCTGCTAACTAGGGCCACAAACTCATCAGTCACCCCTCGTACGTCAAAGTGTTAAGATGCTGTTTGCATGCTGACATGCAGTCTTTGTTTATTTAATCCCAAGTCGTGTATTTCAGATCCACATGGTCCTCTGTGTAAATCAGACAGCTTCACAGCTGCTGTAAGGTTTATTTTTTCACTTTGACAGAGCCAGGCTAACAACTACCATAGACTTCAAGTCTTTATGCTAAGCTAACAGGAAATGCTACCCATAAGAACAGAACCACTGAACGTACAGAGGTGAAGAGGTGAACAGTCAAGGAAAGGGGATTTTGCCCAAAATGTTGGAAGTAATCCTTTAAGGCTTCTACTAACAAAATGGTACATCTCAGTATTTTTTTTTAAGGATTAAGTATTTAATATTAATGACGAGTGAATGTCAGCTAGCAAAACGCTTCTTTCCAGGCCTTGCTGTGTGGCTGATACCAGAAGAGTTTTATGTCCGTCTGTCCTCCATATTAATCCTTGTTTGTGTTTGACCAGGCTCAGTCAGGACTTGGCCAAAGACCTGGCCATCCTGGCGAGGGAAATCCACGATGTTGCCGGGGACGGAGACTCGCCCAGCTCTGGCATGGGAACCACCACCTCACCCAGCTCGCTGCCCAACACGCCGGCCTCCACCATCTCTGCCAGGGAGGAGGTGGGCGACGCTGCCAACCACACTGCCGCCTCCCAGCCGCCACATATCACAATGTCCAAGTCCCTGATTTATACAATAGTTTATACATTAAACATTAAAGGGCGAATGCACAGAATAATCTCAAGAAGTGAAAACTATTTTCCATGGTTTCATGGTTAATATGTGAGTGTTCAACCTGTAAAACGTGAGTTGACAGATCTGGTTCAGGTGCGGCGGCTGCCACAGAGCAACTGATGACATGATGATCAGTGCTGATTTGGCGCTCAAGACTAAAAGGCGCGTTGAAAATTTTCAGCTCACGCAAATGGCGTGATTTTTGCATTTTGGTAAATATTTGCATCTTTCATTGACTTTGTATGTAATTGTGCTTCGTGAAAAACCGCCTTCGCGTTTGGTCTGAACAAACAGTAAGGCCGGCTTTACACAATGCAACTTCCTCACCACTGTGAGTATCCAGATGGGCAACACAAGGCCAATTCATGATTTTAATATTATTTCTTACTGGATAGTTCTAAAGTCCTTAATTAAGTCTTGTTCTTCTGACGATGCCGTGACATCACTGAACGCTACAGCTGTTGCCATGTCAACAGGAACCTCCCAGAAATGCTCTGATTTGCTCTGAAGCAAAAGCCCATAAAGGTTCACGTCGGTTCTACCCGTCCAGTTTGTAGCAGCCGTGTTGGAAGACCTCTGACCCGCCTGCAGATCAGCTGGCATCAACTCATAGAAAACTGGGATTGTATGACCTGTTTCTTTTTACCTCCTTTTGTGTTTTCTGATTAGTTTGACATGAAAGTAGCAATTACAGTAAAAGTTTAGAGAAGGAATGGTAAAGTAATGCTTGCTAGCTAGCATGCTAACTAGGCTAGGCAGCACTACATGAGCAGCTGTGTAAACAAATCTTTGGCACTTCTTGTTTCGTTCTAAGCAGTTGATGATCATTTAGGCATTTCTTTCTCCAAAGCTTTGCTGTCGGTGGATACATCGTTTGTTTGTTTGTTTGTTGTCTTCTTGTTGGCATCCATGTTCACACATTCAGGAAGGAGGTGGGAAGTCCAAAGTGGGAATGTGTGACAGTGGAAAGCTCCATTATTCGTGACCTGCAGCCTCATGAAAGTTGCACCGTGTAAAGCCAGTCTGACACAGCCTCACGTTCTGTCCATGGAACGATGTTCCCTTACAAGAACTTTACTGAAGCTCTGTGGAAGCCATGTTAGCTGCCATGTTAGCTAATTGACAGTGAATCGTTTGGAGGTTTCTCTCCTGTCAACACTGATGCTGTTGGACTTCAGGGATCTAAGAGTCCGTGTCCACACGATGTGACAGAGCTGACTTTGGATTGATAAGCCAGATAAAACCCTAATCAGTTCTCAGTCATGTCTTCTAGAGGGAATGTTTCACTCTTGTCAGGCAAACTGTCTCATACCTTTAACCCTCGTGCTGCCTTCGTCTGCGGGTCAGAAAGGGAGTGGGTCAATGGGACCCAAAGACGAAGGCAGCACGAGGGTTAAATGATGAAGCATCAGAGTTTCAGTCCAGGTTCACGTTCTTACTTTCTGCAGACGACTTCCTGGTTGATGACAGATGTTTTCCATGCTTTGGATTCACATGAGCATTTCTCTATTCTTCCGCACAGAGGCCATATCCATACTTTCGTGGGGTTCGGCCATCTCAGGTGTCTACCTCTGACTCATCACTCTCCTTGTCTTCTGACTGGTTGTCCCTCCTCCCCATCCCACCCCCTTCATCACTGATCCTAACACTCCCTCTCGCTGGTGTTGGATTGTCCTGAAGCACATTTGATTTTCCAGATCTGTCTAGTTTTAGTGAACATTTGGTCCTGGACCTTGAATGAACTGGTGTTTTCTGGTACTGGGACAGTTCATGGAGCCAGTGTCGGTCCGGCTGGGCTCGGGGTCCTGCGTTTACGGATGGTGTGTCACATCATGATCGGTTACACCAGGAGGTTTCCAGTCTGATTGGTTTATTGGCTCCATCTAAAGAAGTCAATATGCAATTATATGTGTTCTCGATAATTTTAGACTATCATGGCAAAATGTTCTTTGGTTGGTGTGAATTTAACAGAAGAGCAGATCGAATACTTTGTCCTCGGCTACATGCAATTTCTTCACAAGAATGTTTTGATATTTTGACATTTTTGACTGTAAAGTGCTGTTGTAAGTAGAAAATTAGTTGGCCATTATACAGAAATCTATCTAGAGGCCAAATTTAGTCTTACACAGAACACTTACATACATGGGTTTGCATCACAGACTAATCTTTGTTCGCTTGTCAGTCAGCCTTGACGTTCCATATACGACTCTATTTAATCATCCAGATATATCTCAAAGTAGTCACAACCTGGAATTACGGCCCTAATTCCAGATTTTCTGGCATTGTTGGCCGGTGAAATGATTCCCTCTTTGTCTGAGGATGGTGTCAGAGAATCTGGAAATGGGAACTGTAGGTTCCAAAATAGCAAACCTGTCCTTGATCAGTGATACTGGATCAGATTTTTCTTGTATTTAAATGCCTCTGAAAAATGTCTGGACACTTTTCATAAGCTTCTAATACTGAACACAAACCAAAATACATTTTGATATACAAGGCAAACTCACTTGAAATACGATTCTCTGCTTGCTGAAAGTCAACGTGGGGGTCCACAACATGAAAAAGCTTGAAAATCCTCTGAGATAAGCATTAGAAACATTAGCTGCCTAATAGCTAACTTTAACCCACCCCCCTTTTGGCTGGAAACGTCCTGCCGTAACCAATCAAAATGCAATACGTCATCACTAAACACAGGATCCCCGAGTGCATCCGGTACAGGCGGTGTATCTGGTGACCAGTAGAAATAAAATCCTCTGCACCTTCCCATGTCCCCCTGTTGTTGGTTACGGGCTGTATCCCAGCAGTACTAAAATTCACTGCATACGGTGTGCTCTCCACCATCGCAACTGCATGTTCACTTGGGTGCATGCGTTCACGAAGCACGGCTGTTCCCCGGTACACCGGGTACCGCATCACCTCAAGCTAGAGTCCCTCTGGAGAGTCTGTAGCGGTTAGACCACAGACCGTGAACTGCCTCTCTTCTCTTTCCAGCTGGTCCAACATATCCCTGAGGCCAGTTTAAACTACCAGAAGGTCCCTCCAGGTTCTACTGCTGTCTTGGACCTGGACGCAAACATGAATGAGCCAGACCCCAGTTCTAAGCAACGCCGTCCGTGGAACCGCGAAGAGGTTAGGGTCTTGTCCCGCTGAGGCTATGCTCACACTGCAGCTGAAAGTGACCCAATTCTGATCACACCTGACAGATCCAGCGTCTTATTATCGGTGTGAACATGCAGAAAAGTCACAGGGAGTGGCATATTTCCTGATCTGGTCCTCGTGGTGCAAAATCAAATCAAAATGGCAACGCCTGCGACTCGTGCAACCTGCATTTGTCAGTGTTACCATTGCAATAAGCAATCTTACTTCATACAGCTGCAAAGTGGGTGTCTTTTTTTTTTTTTTTTTGGTGACCAGGGTTCTGAAAATCAATATGAACACAGTTTTCGGTGTGCGTAATATAAATGCATTGCTTTGTAATTTCCCAACTGTGTCTCCTGTCTGTTATCCTTCTCAAGATTTAGTCTGTTTTTCCCTGCTCCATCTTTGGATTTTTGCAGGGAGTTACATTGTGGGGTGTTGTTCTGTTTTGTTTTTTGTAACCTTATGGGCCTGTTAAGCCCTCTGAGACTATAAAGACAGAGACATTGGGCTTTAAGTTAACTTGAATTTGAAACAATAAAAAAAAGTGAGGAGAGCACAGTTGCGATATATGACTGCTAGATGGCACCAAAACCCACTAAATGCCCTCCTACATGTCTGAAACACTGAGACATGATCAACAAAATTTTGCTTTAGTAGTTGTTTTATTTCCTTCTTAATGGCAGTGATTGCAGGTTTCAGTTTCTCACCCACTTCAGCTGCCCTGTTTTGGGTTCCTGCTGGAAACCAACTTTTTGGGATTCGGTTCCAGATCAGGTTCGTGAAGCGTAACAGAACTGGTCTCTTGTCGGTGAGGAAGGTCAATCTGTGATTCTGTGTTGAGTAATATTATTGTTAAATGTAAAATTCCAAGTGGGAAATAATAGTTAGGGAAAATACTTGAACCTTTGGCTCCACCCACTCCACAACTCTGTTGACCTTCCACAGCTTGGCCTCTGACCTGGACCTGTAAGAGCAGAGAAAAGAAATAGCTGTGAGGGCTGCCAGCTTTGCCGTTCTTCTCTTGCTGGGGAAGATTCATGCAGAACGTAGAGGCATCCATAAGAGCAGCGGCTCATGTTGGCATCCCTTTGATGTCACGTAAAAGAAACGCCCTCGTAGGTACAAAAACAAGAAGGCTTGTTGAAGAGGTTAGTGTGGGGTTTGTGTTGCATCCAGGGTGGCAAATTAATTTTTTGTTCCACCTTTCATGGTGTCTGGTGGAGCAGACACTTTACCAGCCATCAACAGTGGTAAAGGAAAAAATTGCAAATTTTGGCAACATGGCATTTATGTCAGGTCAGGAAAATGGATGGTTTCTTCCCTGGTTTACCCCGTGGAGTTTCCACTCAGTACACTCTTAGATTTGTCCACCATCTCTCGGTCTCTCCCTCCCTGTAGAATAAGAAACGCCCACTTTTTAATCATCAGGGTTCCCACTTCAGGTCTGACCATGATCGTGATCACAACAGAAACTGAACAGGTTCATTTCAGTTTCTTTAAGCTGATGTGTAGATCCTCGGAGCACAGCCTCAAAACACTGCGACACACAGCGCAGATCCTGGCCAGCAGCTGTCCTGTGATCAGTCTGCAGAGCCGTCAGTGTGTGATGGCTGAGTGGCCTCAGCGTCTCGTTCCTGAACCCAGTCTTTACACCAGAGGTGTGGAACCATGAGCCATGGAGGCCAGGAGGATGCAGGTTTTCATTCCAACCAAAAAGTCCACCAGGTGAGTGATTACCTTCAAGCAGAGAGGAGGGACTAATCAGTGAACTCACCTGGTGGACTTTTTGGTTGGAATGAAAACCTACAGCCTTTCTGCTTCCATGGCTGCTTTACCCCTTCTTAAAGTCCATTAAATTGTTCCGTCAATTTATTAAACTTGTTGGGTAAAACACAGAAAACCAAACATGTTCTGAAAACTTAGATGACAGATGAAAGAGTCGGAGTCGGTGTGTAAACGTGATTGACACAACGTGAGGTCGCATTTATTTTTAAACATTTCACAATTTTGGATGGAAAATACGGATTTGGTGTGCGCAGGCCTTTACACCGTGAACACCGTGATATCATATGTCAGAGGTTTACAAGATGGATATTCCAAGGTCCGACTTCCCGTGAAAGCAGCGTAGCTTCTTGCGTTGGTGTGGGAGTGAAGCAACTGGATCAGAGTAAATACTAAAGAAAACGTTTTTCTTCAGACGTATTTGACTGTGCTGTGAGTTTCCTGTTTTCAAACAAGACATTTTGTAACAGGCTGTTTGTCGCTTGATTCATCCCATGGGATTCCATGTGAGAAATGGCGTGTTGGTTTTGTCTCACCTGCCACCCTCTCGGGCCGGACTACGGGCTACCCATCACAGCAGAAGCTGATTTGCCACCCTGGTTGTATCCTACGATAGATATGAAATCATCTAGCAAAAAAAAAACATTGTGAGCAGCAGTTTGGAATTGAGCCTGAAGGCATGCGGTGTGAACGTAGCCTTTCAAAGCTGACAGATCACAAAACGAGTGTTGAAACTGGACGAGACTGCAGCTGCAGCAGTTAGTTTTGGTGTGCTGGGAAATCAGATATAAGCTGCTGTTGAGTGTCAGTGTCGTGTTGCAGATTCCAGGTTTGAGTTTTAACTTTGTTAACTTCTTCTTCTTCTCTCAGGTTATCCTGGACAACCTGATGTTGAATCCTGTGTCGCAGCTCTCGCAGGCCATCCGGGAAAACACGGAGCAGCTGGCCGAGAAAATGAAGTAAGGATGAAGCTCAATGATGAAGCTGGCAGCGGTTCCACCCACGTTCCCAACTGGGGCATAACCACACAGCCTTGTCATAAATTGAAAACTTTAATGTCAAAAATTAGCCCAGAATCACAATCTTCTCTTCAGCATCTGGACTCTAAAGAGACGTTGCTGATTCTGGGCTAAAATCAGCAGGATCTCCTTGTTCCTGAATCCCATGTCAGAGTAGAATCTGCTGAGGGGATCAGCTGCAGGCCTGAGACACGGCCAGCAGGGGGCAGCACATGTGGAGCCACGGACAGAGAGGAGGAGGAAAACTATTTTTCTGCTTCTGTACCAAAGCAAAATACAGCAAAAAAATCACTGAAAAAAAACAAGCACAGTAAATCACAAGAAGTTGTGATCTCTGTCTGTGTTTGCAGGGTTCTGTTCCACAACAAGGCCGAGGTGTGGGAGGAAATTGAGGCCAAGATTAACGCAGAAAACGAGGTTCCCATCCTGAAAACCTCCAACAAGGTAAGGACTTAGCTCTCATGATCTTCAAGAACCTCCGAGGCTCGGCTGCTGACACAAACTTCCTGTTTCCTGCTGCAGGAAATTACCTCGATTCTGAAGGAGCTGCGGAGAGTCCAGAGGCAACTGGAAGGTAAAGGCATTTTGTGGAAACCTGATGTTTTGTCATGGCCTTCTCAAAGCCAAACCTGAGCTCCTGTCATATCCACCCATATGCACCCAATCCTGACCCCCACAAAGCTCCTGTTGTTGTCCATAATTAAAAAAAAAAAAAACAAAAAAAAAAAACAATCATGCAAGTGTTTTTATATATAAATAAATACTGTAGGTATAATGATTGATAATCTGTCATCCTGTAAAAGACCACATCAAATTTCTCTACAGAAAAGACCAAACACATCTTGTCTCAGATCTTTTGTACGACAGCATATCTGGGCCACTGTTCTTAGAAAAAACCTCCAAGATTAAAGTGGGAAATTTACAAGGAACAAATTTATTTCCAGGGTTTCTTTCTCATAAATTAACTAAACTTGGAAATTCCCCGACTCCCCCCAGAACTGTAATTTTTTCTGTCTCCAGTGGCCCTCGTACGCCGTCGTACCTCCATGTCCTGTCAAAGTCCCTCATAATGCATTCAGTTCAGTGTGAGAGCCAAGCCAGACGGCAGCATGAGCGCAGGGCTTCACCAACACATGATGACCACTGTTTGATAACCTGGCCTCTAAATATAGTGAATGTTATTTTGACCAAGCCCCGCCCATTACCACACCCAAATGTGACATCATAAAACCTGGCAGGGACTGTGGTTGCGGGTCACGGCGGGGGGCGTGTCCTATGACAACACTTTTGCCTAAAAGGGGGCATGGCTTAGCCCAAACAGGGCGTGGCTTGCAACTGTGACCTTGGCAGAGGTTTGTGCTGTATGACCTACTGTTTGCTCCCGCGTTCATTTATGTTCTCTTGTTGTTGCCGCAGTTATAAACACCATTGTGGAGCCTGGTGGGGGTCTTCAGACCGGAGCGACGGGCACGTCGTCCCTCAGCCAGACTCGGCCTTCGTCAAGGGAGAAGAAACCTGCTGCCTCCAAGCCCCGCGGCGCCCCCCCCCACCTCCAACGCCAATGAAAGCACCAAGAGATCACCTCGAGGGCCCGACGGGGCCAATTACATGTCCTGAGCAGGCTACTGTAGCACCTCCGGGCAGTGACTGTGCGTTCACGCCGCGCACCACCACAGCTTCCCGTCTCGTGATGAGCGCCAAGAGCCTGTCAGCCATGTTGGGAGACCTCCATGTGCTAGCACCACCTCCTGTCCAATTTCCTGTCAACACTGCGAACTGCAAAATAGTCACAACTTTTTGTGTTGTTGGAAAAGAGCAGGGGCTTTTTATATAGATGTCCAAAAATCAAGATGAAAAAAAGAAAACGATCAGAGAACAAGAATGATTTGAGACGACTGGTCAACCACGATCAGCTGCAAAGAAATTAAAAGTAGATCACGTAAAATCTGGTGAGTAATTTAAACTACAGACAGGTGACAGAAGAGAGAAAACCATGAAGTGTGTCAGTAAGCTGACAAACAGCTTCATCGACTTATTAATCCGACAGAATCGTCAGGACAGTTTGTGTCCAGGTGTGCAGGTTCAGAGGTGAGATGCCACAGCAGAGACAGAGACTTTAACAGAGCTTTCCATCGACTGCTGGATGTTCTGAATTTGAAGTTAGAACTTCCTGCAACAAGACACAAAAACTTGGATCTGTCCACTGACAGCAAACGACTCGCTAACGAGAGTAAATACCGTTAGCTAACGTTAGCCGCTAACTAGGATAGCTACATCAAGTCATCTTCCCTGCTGGTGCTAGGTCTGTTCGTTAACTACGACTAATCATCTGCTGCTACTGATGAATTAACACACAAGAAGCCTCACAGAATTGTTTACACACCTAGCTTAGCCTAACCTAGCCTAGCCTAGCCTAGACAGCTAGCTAGACTAATGATAATGTGTGAGGTGTTAGCATGACTTTAGCATTTCTTCTCTAAACTTTTACTGCAGTTGATTCATTCTTGTAACAGAAATCAGAAAACACTGATTAGTGTTAAAGAGACAAAAAGAAACAAGTCATAAAATCGTGTATTTTGACCTGTAAAGTTTTCCACGTCTTGATGCAGGCCTTCCTCTAACCCAGTCAAACCTTTTTTCAATAATGGTCAATAACATTTTAAAGATTTCCAGTCCAGTTGGTCCTGACCAGTTGAGCCTCCTGTGGTCAGAGGGTCGGTCCAGTTGGTCCTGACCAGTTGAGCCTCCTGTGGTCAGAGGGTCAGTCCAGTTGGTCCTGACCAGTTGAGCCTCCTGTGGTCAGAGGGTCAGTCCAGCTCCATCAGTGTGAACCAACAACCTGATGCTGAGCAGATTCTTGTTTGTGTTTCTGCTTCTTCTTCTCTTCTTCCTCGTTTCCAGCTTCAACCACTGATCCACTTTCTGGATTTGTTTGGTCTCGTCTTCCTGGTCAGAGTAGATAAACGTCCTCGCTCCACGACCACGGCAGCAGATTGAAACTACACACACACACATCTGACACCTTCAGGGACCCAGAGGGAGAACTGAAGAGAACATGGGATTTATCAAACTCACATTTACAGCTTTTATTCAACTTATTATAGGATAGGCTCATTATTTTAGTAATTATGCGTGTCTGATATTTTTTTTAATTAACATTTTACATTTTTAAAAAATCTCACGCACCCCCTGCAGTACTTCAACGTACTCCTAGGGGGACACGGCCCCCCTTTTGAACCACTGTTCTAGCCTGTCAGAGGTCTTCCAACATGGCGGTGGGTATGGCTACTGCAGTACAACACTTCCTCCTGTCGTGTTGCCCTGATAGACGCACACATTGAGCAACGTCAGTGATTAATTAATTACTAGTGATGTCATTAAGTTCTGCTGAAGCTTCTCAGAGTCCAGAGCTGAAGAAAAACTGGAGGAGCTGCAGGCTGGTGGAGCTGCAGGCGGTGTGAACGCACAGGAGCCGTCCCAAAACAAAGCTGTCATTTGTAATCCATGGGTCAGTCCGAACCAAACATGCATTTTGAGTGGCACCAATATTTACTATTTAGAAACTGCTTCCACATTTGCACAAGCTCAGCCAAGGCCTTGTTCAGACTGCCAGCCCAAATCTGTTTCTTGTCATATCCACACTCTATCCAGATTGATTTTACAAAGTCTGGATAGCAAAAAAAAAAAAAAAACACACACACACACACACATGAAATCAGATCCAAATCACATCTGGACTTAGGGTCAGATTCCAGTCGATTCCAGTCACATTTCTACACATTCATCTCAGTCCGGATGCTCAAATCAGATTTCACTGTCACATGACTCACAACGCAACGATGTCGAATCCAGAGTGACGGAAGTGCATCAGAGCAGCTGAACAGACTTAAATATATATAGACATACAATCTACAGACCACATGCTCACGGCGGCCATCTTCCTCTGACATCACGCTCAGGGCGGGAAGCTAAAACGCTGCTATCAAAAAGAAAATACTGTCCTGCTGTTCAATCTGGTGTTTGACCTTGAAATCTGAGCCGATGTCCCTCTGGAGTTTCTCTCTCCATCGTCTCTTCAGGTGTTCCTCAGTCAGGAGGCGGTGGAACCTCAGCAGTTTGTCAGGTTCTCTGTGTTTCTACGCTGAGCAGCTGGAACACAGCAGCACCACATGAGGACAGTGGCGAGGAAGATGGCCGCCGGGTGGATGTGGGCTACACTGCCGCTAGCAGAGCAACATGGAGGACAACACAGAGAACAACAGACCGTAGACAGATGCTGAAGTAAACTGTCTGCTGGCACTTTGGGGAGAAACTTCTGGACGTTTCTCCTGCTTCCACGTTAGAAAGCAGTATCATCGGCGTACGTAGATATTGACGCCTAACGTTGTTACCATATCAACCCATGCAGATAAGACAGTGATGTCCGGACACGCCGATCTGATCAGATCACTTGCAAATAAACAGTGTGGACGTTCTGATTTGAGAGACAAATCTGATTTCCCTGCAGTCTGAACAAGGCCAGAACATAGGCAAAACTACAAAAAAAAAAAAAAAGAAGAAGAAGAAGCTGCACCCAGCTGCTCGCACCACAGTAGTAAGTGGATCATGTACAAAAAATATATTGATAAAGTCTACTTGTGCTTTGATAATCTGTTGTTGCGTTGCATTTGAACAGATAGAGTACGTCTGTGCGAAGCTTTGTTTCTTTGGTCTGTATTTATAGCGAGAGAGTCCCGGCTCGGCCCGGCCTGGCTCGGCCCGGCCCGGCCCGGCCCGGCCCGGCCCGGCCCGAAATGTAACGTCGGATTTCGCTGAATGTTCCTTCGCTGCTGGAGCCTTTTCAACTGTTTGGTTTGTCTCCGATCTCGCTGTGGTCATGTGACGCTGTAAATCCGCTGTAGAGTTTGTTGGCGCCGATATCGTGAGTGCAGAACGTCAGAGCTTCAGCCGTCTTCTCCCCAAACCCCCCAGTACCCGGACCAAACCACATGGTTTTTTTTTTGTTTTTTTTACAGATACTGCAATTGCAGTGTGATTCATGATTTTAACAGGAGTGATCATTTTTTAAATTATAATTTTCAGTTCCATTTGGCATGTGGGAAGAATATGATTTGTAGCCCAGGGCGTGTCTGCAGCACCATAAAACTTTATTTACAACAATGTTTTGTCATATTTTACCTTCAGATAAAATTGCAGCTCCTGTGATCTGGATTTTGATAACATTAGGATTAATTCCTCAGCCCTGTTAAATAACAATATAACGATATAAGTTGAAATAAATCAAATCAAAGGCCCCTTTTTCTGCACCACCTGAAGGATTAGATTAATAGGTGTGTGTGTGTGTGTGTGTGTATGTGTGTGTGTTCGTTCCCAGGCTTCATCCTGTAGCTTTTCATTAAGTGCAGATCCCATTCGTTATCTATGTAAGCAGCCTTGCAGTGCATTCTGGTAGTGTTGTGCGGCGTTTCGAGAGGCGGGGCTTGACATCACGTCTCCTCATTTGCATAAAGTTGAGGTCCAGGCTACTTTATGCAAATTAGGGGGGGTCTGGCACGACTCGCCACCTCTGGAAACTCCTGAGAAACTTTTAAAGGAACCATGTTGGTCCTCTGGTTTCAAATCCAACAGCGGCATCGTCTGAAAATGCTAGAGACCCCATTAAGTGATGTCACATGACCTCCACTTCCTGTCAAACAGAGCGTCTTAAACAGTGACATCATCCTGCACCAGGGGCTGCAAATTAAAATTTCAAACCAAAAAAAACTTCACAAATCTGTAAACATCATCTTTCATCCACCTGTCCCTTCAAAATAAAAGTCTTTCTGTCCCAAACTGAGATCCTGTTGGGTGGGGGCGGGGCCGTCGCACCACGAGCCTGTCGCCTCCGTGGCTCGAGGTGCGACGGCCCCAGGTCGGGGGTTTGGTCTGTCCTGCCCACACTTCCTGTCTCAACAGGAAATGCATCAAATCAAGAACGGAAGTCTATTTCATGGCCTCTTTCAGTTTGATGATCTCGGTTTGGTCGTTCAACAACAAGGCCGGCTCGCACTCCATTCAATCAATGGTTATTATTATTATTATTGTTGTTGTTGTTGTTGTTATTATTTTCCCAAAATAATAACAGGTGTTCCCAGGTGAGGTCAGTGCTGCTGGATCCGGTTCTCTAGCTTTTACATTTCAGTGCAGCCAAAAAACCATAAACCTCCTGTCCTTCTGGCCCCGCCCACTCGCCTTCACACGGAGAGGCGGACTCTCAGTGGTTTTCACATCGCCCGTCGTGCCGATCAAAATTACAGTATCGATTATTGAAAAGTCCCGCTAATCGGCCGGGACCGATAATCAGTCAGTTGATCAGTCGTCCGTTCCCGTGTTTTATTGACGGGCTGCAGCCGCCATGTTGGCTTTCTGAGTGTCGCCCTCTCTGCTCGAAGCACAACCAAACATGTCAGACTCAGCCTTTTGTTTGTTTGTTTGTTTGTTTTGCTGTTGACAGGTGACATCATCACCGCTGGACCCCAACCTTTAATCATCACCTTAACTCAAAACACTTTAACTTTTTCCATATCATTGTTGTTGTTTTTTTGTTTGTTTGTTTGTTTTCAGTATATTTATTTTTATTTATACATATTATTAGATATATTGTTATTTCATATTATTTTGACTTTTTTTTTTCCTGTTCACACCAACATAAAACACCTGATCTGAGGCATTTTTTTTATCTGCTTCCTGCACGAAGCCTCGGATGTGTGTGTGTCGGTGTGTGTGTGTGTGGGTGTTTGTATTTACGTGTGTCGGTGTTTGTGTCAGTGTGTGTGTCGGCGCATGTGTGTGTGTGTCAGTGTGTTTGTTGGTCTTTATGTGTGTCGGTGTGTGTGTGTGTTGGTGTTTATGTGTGTGTGTTGGTATTTATGTGTGTGTGTGTGTGTGTGTGTGTGTGTGTGTGTGTGTGTGTGTGTGCGCAGCCCGGGCCTCGGCGTGACCACCTGTACAGGTGTATGTAGGTTAAAGTGTTACAGGATATTTTCAAGCTATTTTGTGAAAGTGCATGTTGAAAAAAAAAATTAAAAATGTAAAAAAAAAAAAAGCCATGAGCGTAGGGCAGAGTGAGAGTGAAGGCTGCTTCACCAAATGTGCACTATTTATTGATTTTTATTGATTATTTATTGTTATTTCATGATGACGCGGGTGTGACTGAACTCTACGGCAAACTTTGGATTTTTCTTTATTTTATTTTTGATTTGTGCGCTGTGCTCCGTCGAGAATGTACCGACCAGTCACCCTGATCGGCCGTTGCCATGGCGATGTAACCGCCGCGGCAGATGATTGGTCGCTTTGGGCTACTTGCATTCTGTGTTTTTTTTTGTTTGTTTGTTTTGTTTTTCTGCAATGCATGCGACTGTGACGCGCCGCGCTGTAGAAACAGGCTGACATAGACGAGAAAATCAAACGCACACCGCCGGTCGACATTTCCTCTGTTGCCCCGGAAACCTTTTTTTATGGATCTGATCGATCTGATCGATTTGACGGTCCCACGGTCGTTAGTGATGTCCCTCCTGAATTATTTCTGACTTTGATTTACAGAAAGCTGGACTCTCACGTTCATCATCAACAGAATTTCTTTGTATGGTCATATCATTTGTAATAAACTGATTTCATGCACTCCACTGGCCACGCCTCATTTATTCATTTATGGATTTATTTAGGAAAAAAGCAAAACATCCACAGATATTTCAAACACACAGATCATAAAGGTCGTTCCTCTCTCCTCACGGCCCTGACTTACGCTGTGTGGAACAGTTTTAGTTCTCAGGTAAAACATATCATGAACTTTTGGCTGATTTTTAAAAATCAAAACAGAAATGCGACTGAAGTGAAGAGGGACGTCTGGGAGCTAGAGCAGCGGCTCTGATTGGTCAGCTGAGTCACATGACAGCGATGAAGATGACATGTCGCTGCTATCTTTAACCAGCTCAGGACACCTCACCTAAACCTTTAATTATCACATTAACACTTTCAAAAACTTTAAAACTTTCAGTTTTAATTATTTTATTGTTTTGTTTTTGCTTCTTCTTCCCCTTCTTATTTGGTCATTTCTGCTTTTAGTCAGAGAGAGTCAATAGAAAAAAATGGCAGAGAGGAGAAAATGTTCAGATGATCCCTCACATTTCCTGCGTCCTAACAGCTTATAGTCATTTAAATTACACTGAGCGGCCTCTGGAGGAGTTGCAGGGGCCCCTGGGGGCCCCAGGGCCCCACTTTGAACAGCAGTGGGTTAGATAACATTGATGTCTCAGCTCCTCTGGTTCCTCTCCTCCTCCAGGAAACCTCGTTTCATCAAGCAGAAGATGTACTGAAACAGAGTCTGTAGGAGAGACAGAGAGAAATAGATGTGATATTATGTGTTTCCACTAGAGGGCGCTGTAAGTCCCTGGAACAAGAGGTCCAGGTGAGCAGACTCCCAGCATGCACTGCTTTTATCATTATTACATCACACTTATATATGGACATACTGATACATATATATACATATATATTTATACACACACACATATACACATATTTACATGTGTATTTACGTGTGTGTGTGTGTGTGTGTGTGTACACACACACACACACACACACATCCACATACAGTTATATATGTATATTCACGTTCCTCCCCACACTAGAACACAGTTGACTATTATCAGGTTGCTGACGGGCCAATGGCAGGGCGGTTGCCGGGCAGATCAGGAATGTGTTTACCTGCCAGGCGTCCTCCACCTCGGGACTCCAGCCCCCCTTCAGCATTGGCTGGATGGCCCGGATAAACTCCGCCCCCATGAACTGGACATGAAACCAAGAAAAAAGAAAGAAAAAAAGTGGAGATAAAACGTTCTCCGTCTGAGAGGTTTCTTTAGCCGTGGTGTTGGTTCTGTGTAGAACCACAAGAGCTTCACCAACCCTCTGATTGGTTCATATAAAACACATTCTGTATGCAGAATTCTGTACACAGACTACCTATCAATCTATCTATCTATCTCTATATCTATATCTATCTATCTATCTATCTATAGATATATATCTATCTATATCTATAGATATAGATAGATAGATAGATAGATAGATAGATATAGATATAGAGATAGATAGATAGATATATCTGTATCCATCTATGTCTATCTATTTCTGTGTTTTCTTTGGATTGCTGTGACTCGGCAGATTATCAGACACTCTTTCTTCTTCACTTCCTTTTGTCCCTTCATTCAAACTGCGATGATGTTGTTTCGGTTTTGGTTTGCTTTTATTGGTTCTGCATCTTTGAAATTAGTAAACAACTGATTTCCAGCCCCAAAGGTTCCCAGTGGAACCTTTTCCGATACTGACACTGAAACTTAAACTGAAACTGATACTTTTGAAGGTCTCTTCTACAATCCCCAAGAACCCCTCTGTGGTTCCATGGAGAACCTCTCTGTTGGGCGTCCTGCAGACTCACCGCGTAGTATTTGGGCGGGGCATGGTAGCGGAAGTGTTTCCTGCCCAGATCCAGGATCAGCCGGTCCATACGCTCTGCATGGTCAATCCTGGCCACCACTTTCTCGACGAACGACATGATCCTGCAGGAGAGGGACGAGAACCGCCAGGAGAACATCACGGAACGCACGGGACAGCAAAGAAGTACAGAAACCAAGAAAAGGAGGAGATGTTTTGAGGAGCACTTCCTGTCTGCAGTCCAGATCTGAGAGAATCCTGCTGGAGCTCCGTTTGACAGACAGGATGGAGACGCCTGAAGGTGTGTGTGTGTGTGTGTGTGTGTGTGTGTGTGTGTGTGTGTGTGTGTGTGTGACCTGAGACCGTGTGCTCTCAGCTCCCTGCTGGCCTTCAGCTTCTCCAGATCCTCCTCGTCTCTGAACTCGAGGAACACGTCTCTGCACTCAGGATGCGTCTCGAACAGCCTGGACACACAGCAGTCCAACACCATCAGAACGTCCACAGGAACACAACGTCCACAGGAGGAGAACATACACAGGAACAGAACGTCCACAGGAACAAAACGTCCACAACAACAGAACATCCACAGGAACAGAACGTCCACAGGAAGAGAACATCCAAAGGAACACAACGTCAACAGGAACACAACGTCCACACCAACAGAACATACACAGGAACAGAACGTCAACAGGAACACGACGTCCACAAGAAGAGAATGCCCACAAGAACACAACATTCACAAGAGCACAATGGCCACAGAAAGAGAACGTCCACAGGAAGAGAACGTCGACAGAAAGAGAACGTCCACAGGAAGAGAACGTCCACAGGAAGAGAACGTCCACAGGAAGAAAACATCCACAGGAAGAGAACGTCCACAGAAAGAGAACGCCCACAGGAAGAAAACATCCACAGGAAGAAAACATCCACAGGAAGAGAACGTCCACAGAAAGAGAACGTCCACAGAAAGAGAACGTCCACAGGAAGAAAACATCCACAGGAAGAGAACGTCCACAGAAAGAGAACGTCCACAGAAAGAGAACGTCCACAGGAAGAAAACATCCACAGGAAGAGAACGTCGACAGAAAGAGAACGTCCACAGAAAGAGAACGTCCACAGGAAGAAAACATCCACAGGAAGAGAACGTCGACAGAAAGAGAACGTCCACAGAAAGAGAACGTCCACAGAAAGAGAACGTCCACAGGAAGAAAACATCCACAGGAAGAGAACGTCCACAGAAAGAGAACGTCCACAGAAAGAGAACGTCCACAGGAAGAAAACATCCACAGGAAGAGAACGTCGACAGAAAGAGAACGTCCACAGAAAGAGAACGTCCACAGGAAGAAAACGTCCACAGGAAGAGAACGTCCACAGAAAGAGAACGTCCACAGGAAGAGAACATCCACAGGAAGAGAACGTCGACAGAAAGAGAACGTCCACAGGAAGAGAACGTCAACAGGAACAACTCGATACATCGTCTGCTCGTTTGCCTCCAGCGAGGTCAAACATGTTCCAGTGGCGATGAGATAATCTGAGATAATCCCACTTGTTTCCATAATTTTCCTCCAGTGTCATTTGGTGGAAAAAGGCAGGGCGGCACCCTCAGCCGCTGGTTCCACTGGAACCTGAACCTTCACAGCGCAACCTAATCCTAACCCTAATCCTACAACTACTCCTAACCCTAATCCTACAACTAATCCTAAAACTAATTCTAAAATTAAACTAAACTACAAAAAATCTGTGTTAACAAATTATCAGTCTCATCTTCAGTGTTCAGTTTTTGTTTTTCCTTCCTAACTGTGCCAGTGGTGATGACATAATCTGAGATAATCCCTCTTGTTTCTGATGCTAATCAATTTGTTTCCATAATTTTCTTGGATCAAGAGTCATTTTCTTGATCCCGCTGGTTGATCTGCCTCCTACGACGGCGTGTCAGCATCATGTCTGTTCCACCTGCTGGGGCACTCCCCCAACACGTCTGGTATCTGGATTTTTTACATATCTATTTTATGTTATAATCTATTTCATTTTTGTTATAAAATGTAGTTATGGACATTTTATATTACCAGTCACAGTCTATTTATGCTGATAGGGGCCCCAAAAAATAGGTAAAAACTAATATAAAATTATTAAACCATATATATATATATATATATATATATATATATATATGTGTGTGTGTGTGTGTGTGTGTGTGTGTGTATATTATTTTCATGGGGCCCAAAATTTATGCTATCTAATCTCTCCAAAACTCCACAAGGCTCGCATGAGGCCCCTGCAGAGCCAGGGGAGGGGAGGGGTCATGCTCTGAACCCTCACAAATTTACAAGAAAAAATATCTGAAATTCTGAGATAAAAGTCATGAATTTATGAGGGGGAAAAAAAACTCTGATATTCTCTGAGATTGTAGTCGCAACTTGATGAAAAAGAACTTGAAAATTCTGACATTATAAAATGGTAAATTTATTACTTCACAAATTTGAAAGAAAAAAAACTAAAATTCTGTGATTAGAAAGTCATAAATTTATTTGAAAAAAATCAGAAATTGTGAGATAAAAGTCGTGAATATATGAGGCAAAAAGTCGGATATTCCCTGAGATTTGATCTGCAGCTCACGGTGACGGTACTCGGACAGCCGGATGACGTTGATCTGCTTTATCCTCTGGAAAGTTCAGTTAACTGATTGGAAATATGGCACTAACTTCTTTTGTTTGTTTGTTTGTTTGTTTGTTTTGTGGCTTTGACTCACCAACATGCTTGTTATTGGGTAGAGAGCCGAGCGCAGCCTGTTGGTCCGGGCCGAGCCCGCAGAGCTGAGCTTTGTGTTCAAAGGTCGAGCGGCAGACACACAGCCTCCATTCAACTGGACACACACTTTGCATGAGGTGTGTGTGTGTGTGTTTGCATGCACACACACACACACACACACACACACACACACAGGGAGGTTCTTCATGGAACCCACAGAGCATGACGGAGCTCCAGCTGATCTGGAGGCAGATTAGAAAACTAGTTTTCCTTTTCTTTTTCCATTTTTTCTCTTATCCTATTAATGATCCAGTAAATTTATAATATATATAGGCTATATTTATTTTATAATATTGTATATTAATTAATTAAGCTAATTTGCTCGGTCGATTTTCACCTTGTTTTTGGAGGAAAACAAATGACTTTGCTTAGGATTCCAAGACTGAACCCAAGGCTTCAAAAACATTTTTAATGTGTAATTTGTGTTTCTATGCATCAGTTTTTATTTTCCGCGTGTGTGAAGCAAAAATATCAGTCATGATATTCCTAAAATAATCAGCCTGTGCTGTAATAAGTTCAGTAAAACTGTGGATGTCAGTCTCTGATCTGTGCGGCTTTCAGCGTCTTTGTAAAATTAAATATTACAAAAGAATGAAAGTGTAAAACAGCAGGCCGGCTTCCTGTCGGCGGACAGAAACTCACTTGACAAACAGGATGACGCCGACCTTGGTCACGTCCTCCTGCAGGGCTCTCCACGACTCCTTGATCACCTGCCGTCTGGCCTCGTTTAAATCCACCAGGACCTGTTCCCCCCAACCCTGCTCTGCTCCCCCATCCCGCTGGGCCCCCCCATCCCGCTGGGCACCCCCCTCCTCCGGCTGTCTGGCTCCCCCGCTCAGGGCGCAGCCCCCCATGTCTGACCGTACGGCATCAAACTGAGGCTGGACACACTGCGTCCTCCCGGCGGACACACACCGGCCAGGGGCGGAGCTACCAGGGGGGCCTGGGCTGGCAGCTGCCACCTGAAAACAGGCCTCGCCTCCAATATTTAGGGTTATAATATTTGTATAATTAAAATTATGTTAGTGAAAAAAAAACAACAACTTTTTTTTGACTAATTTCCAGGTCAATTTTTTAGTTTTTTTTTTTTTTTTTTTTGTTCAATTTCAGGTGATTTCATTGTTTGTTTTTGTTTGTTTTAACTTTTTTTTTTCTTTTTTTTTTTATTCTTTGGTGTCTTTGTTGCTCACAGCTTTTTCCTCCCATGTTTTTGAACGTAAAGGGTTAAACCCCCAGACCCACACACACACACACACACACACACACACACACACACACAGAGCAGATGCAGCAGACACTGAGTGAAGGTGTGTGTTGTTTTATTGTGACCGGCGTTGTAAACACACACAACACATCTGTAACCACAGTTATAGAAAGACAGACCATACACACACACACACACACACACACACACACACTCACACACACACAGCAGATTTACAGCACATCAATAAATAAAGAGGAGCTGAGCTGCTGCTCAAGTGCCTTTGAGCAAGTCACCGGCCCCCGGCCACTCATCACACTCGGGTTAGCAGAGTGTGTAAAACGAGTCTCCACGGATACAAGACAGAGAACAACCCCGACAGGAAGTGACACGGGGTGGGGGGCGGGGTTTAGTGGTTAGTCCTCGAGCAGATCAGATCAAAGCTCCAGCGACCGACTCACCGCCGTCTCCACTTCCACCTCAAGTCCTGAGACACATTCCACATGTGGAAAAACTCATGTGGAGGACTTTATTGGGCTGATGGAAAACTGGAGTGAAGAAAGTGTGAAGGCTCTGAAAGTTCATGTTCATATCGTAGTGGAATGAATGGAGGAAAGGGAGGAGGAGTGATGTGGCAGCTCTGAAAGCCCACTGCTCGCTCTGGGAGGAGAGCAGAGGAACGTGAAGGAGAGGAACCTCTGGACATGCAGGAAATCAGTGGGACAGAAATTAAATTTAACATGAAGCCTGTCCAGGTGGAGCCGGCCCCTCAGTGCTCCCTCATCCAGTTACTGAACCTGTGCAAACACACACCTGCTCACACACCTGCACTGCCACGGCGTGCTAGGGCCACTGTGTGTGTGTGTGTGTGTGTGTGTGTGTGTTAATATTCTGAGAAAAAACTTCAGAATTTCTGAGATTAAAGTCATAAATTTATGAGAAAAACTCTCAGTGTCTCTTCAGAGTCCAGATGCTGACGATAACACTGAGGTTTTTCCTTTATTAATAAATCTGATTGCTGTTATGTATGCAGGTTTTTTCTCGTAAATTTCATGAGTTTCTCCGCATAAATTTACAACTTTAATCTCAGAATTCCTGAGTTCTGACGTTATAATCTTGGACTTTTCATGTTTTTTTCTCTCTTAAATTTATGACTTTAATCTCAGAGAATATCCATGTTTTTTTTTTTTTCTCAGAAATGTGTAACTTTTTCTAGTTTTTTTTCCTCTTAAATTCTCAGGTGTTTTTTTTTTTTTTTCTTAGAATATTACATCCACTCCCACGGCTCTGTAATCTTTTGGCCCTAACACGCCGTCATACCTGTGCAATGTGTAGAAAAGGTGCTTTTATTTTTATAGAACATTCTAACTCAACACCATATAAAGATATACACAGGCTTCTATACAGATATCATTACCCAACATTAAAAATAATGTACTTTTTCTTATTTATCTATTTTTCCCAGCGGACTGGCACAACCATTCAGGCTGCAGCAGCCACCTCTGGGCTGGGTAGGTGCATGCTGGGTAAACACATTCAGATCTGATGATGTGTGTTTACATTAGAAAGCATTAGAACACAGTAAAATACACAATGCAAGACAAAAAAAAATAAGAAAACAAAATTTCTCCTGCTTTCCATCTTTAGCTCTTTGGTCCTGACAAGAACATTTCCTGCTGTGTGTGTTTTATCATAAAGGTGGTGGGAATAATAATCAGTAAATCTGAACATGAGTTGGTTTGTGTCTCAGGGAAGGTTTACCCAGCATGCACCTGCAGCCCTGCAGTTGGAATGCTGTCATGTACAAAGTTAGTCGACAAAAAAAAAAAAAAAGAAAGAAAAGAATGCCGCTCGCAGAGAAAGACTGGCGAATCCACCGCCTCGCCTCTGGCTGAGCGGAGAAGTGTCTCCTGCATTTCCACGGGAGGATCCTGGGCATCGGCATCGAGCCTCTTTGCGGATCCTTTTATTAAAAAAAAACAAAAACAAAAAACGTCTGTGCACATGCGCTGCTTTTTTTTTTTTTTTTTGTTCACCTCAAATTCTGGAACTTTTCTCTCAGATTTTTCACGAGGCTCTGCTGTCCGGCCTCCGCCTTCTGCTCAGACTCTACACTCGTTTCCTGGGCCTCGTCCTCCTGCTCGTTAGAGGACACGGTGGTGGTGGCGGTGGCGGTGGCGGTGGCGGTGGCGGCGGCGGTGGCGGCGGCGGCAGCGGCGGCCCTGTCGAGCTCTCTGGCCCTCACTGCCGGCAGGTTCGGCTCTGCTCTGGCTCGAGCCTCCTCCCTCTGCCTGTACTCGTCTGACTCCTGATAGGCCCGGCAGCGGTCGATGACAGCCATGATGGAAATCTTCTCTCTGCTCGTCGGCGAGCGGATCTGAACGTAGTTGCTGTCGTCCTTGTCTTCTTTGGCGGCTTCTTTGGCCTCTTTGGCGGCTTCCTCAGGTTCTGGCTCAGACTCCGGAAGCTTCTCGGCATCGTGTGGCGGCAGCCCCGGGACGGCGGCGTGGTGGCTGTCCGGGAGTTCGTGGTGCAGCCTCTGCAGCCGGCCCAGGTGCAGGCTGCTGAGCCGGTGGTCCAGAGAGTTGGCTCTGTGCAGCCGGGCGCTGCTCTCTCCTTGCTCGGTGCCCTGGCCCAGGTGGGGTCTGTACTGAGGAACCTCGCCAGAACCTCCGTCGCCCAGGAGGAGGCTGGACGAGCAGCTGGAGCGTCTCTTCGTCCCGCCGTCCAGCATGCGCTCCGGGACGGACCGGCTCCGGCCCACAGGAAGCTGCTGGGAGCGGTCGCTGTCGGAGACGGCGTACTTGGAGCGAAGTTCACGGACGTCGGGCCAGTTGAAGCCCTCGGCCGGCGGGGGGCTGAGGGGGCTCCTGGCGTGGGCCTGGCCCGGGGACACCACCCCGGGGCTGCCCGCTGACCTGCAGGGGTGGGTGGGGCTTGGAGATCGGACCCGCTCCACGGCGACTTGGTTGGAAGAAACCAGCGGCAAAGTCAGGCTGGGTTTACCTGCAAAACAGAAGATACATCAGTGGTTTTCACAGTGGGGCCCCTGGGGGTCCCTGAAGGGGTCCTCAGTAAAATAAGGAATAGTTTACCTGCCTTCATCTGAACCTGCGTCGCTCATCTGACATTTAAATACAACATTTTAATCAGCTGAAAAACTTTATTGATCCCTGAGCGGAAACTGGCTCAGTTACAGCTGCTCATATTCTCAAGAGAAGAATTAAATTGTAAGAGACAGAAAAAGAAATAGAAATAAAAAATGTATCTTAAAAAATTTGTAACATAAATAAATAAATAATTTAAAAAAGTATGTTCTTATGGGCATTAAGTCTTAATATGTGAATTAATCCTACAAAATGTTACAATAAATACAGAAATAAGAAATTGGGTGTATGTAAAAAGTCTACCTGCACACACAATATGACATTTGTTTTTTTCCCCTTTGTGTCCCTTTGTTTGTGTTTTGGCAGCCAAACTCTGCGTTTCCACAGAGATAGATTTACATGCGGAGGTCAGGAGATTACAGGAGTCTACAGCCACAAAGGATCCAGCTGAAGAAACTCACCTCATTCAAATTCTGCAGTTATTTTTAGGTCATACAACAGTTTAGATATTTGCATATTTGACAAATTATGCACATTAATGCCACTGACAGATGAGGCCATCTTTCACAGGGAATTACACCAAGCGGTACTATCAGATCCGTCCTGAAGGGACAGAAAATACGACGGCGTGTTAGTGTCAGGGCCTAATGAGCTCTAATGCCAAAGAGAGAGGGGTGATATCTGTCTGACCAATCAGCTCACAGCTCCATATGATTTCTGTTCATATGTTTTGTTAGTTTCAATTTTTTGTGAAACCAAACTGAACCAGATGAACAACAAAGCACCAGCTGTGTAGCGAACAGAAGACAGGCTTGAGAACGCCCCAAATTAAAACAGGTGTTGTTGTACCTGAGCTCTCCTTCTCCTCGATCACACATGGGAGGCTCTTCTTGCCCATCAGGACGTCTTGGCTTCGCTGCCGGACCACCGGCCTGCCCGTCTTGATGCGCTGGCTGTACTGGCGGGCCAGGTGGAGGACTTTGGTCTTCGCTTTGTCCGCACTGTCCGGTTGGTCTGAATTTTCACTGGTCGGCGCTCCGTCTGCCTCCGCCTTCAACTGAGCGATCCTGGGAAACGTCGCCCTGAGGACGGCGCCCTCTTCCCTGAACATTTTCGGGGCACCTTTCCAGCTCCCTGTCCGATTCGCAGCGAGGCCTTTGTGCTTCATGGGTGAAGGGCTCATGGATTCCTCTGTGATGGTGCTGAGGTCGGACTCTTCGCCTTCCCTGTCAGAGTCCTTGCTTGGGGTGTTATTCCTGTTGGAAAGGCTCAAAGCAGTGGCTTTGGAGTTTCTCAGTGCCTCGGGAGGTTTTTCGCGCCCCTGGGATCGGCCAATGTCTCGCTCCATCGCCTGCCAGATCTTAATCATCTCAGACGAAGGTCGAAACTCTTCGTCTTTGACAGGCATCTCCTGTAGGCTTTGAGATGTGGACTTGATGCCAGCAGAGTTGGTGCTTCCTCCTTTGTTGAATCCTAAATCCTCTAGCTCCACATTTGTCTTCAGGGAGTCAAATGAAGCGCTTGACACTATGTGACCTTCAGCACCTGCGGCTGATGCCAAGTCTGACTCTGTTGAAGGATTCATCTGGACAGTTTCCAGGTTTTTCTCTGCTGGTGAGGCCTCATCCTTCGGGATGCTGTTGAACCGGCTCACTGAGTTCCTGACCAGCCCGGAGGGGATGTAGGTCAGGCTCTCCCTGCGTCGGAGGCTGAAGGTGGCATCCTCATTCTCGGCGTTCTCATAGTAACTCTTTATTTTTCCAATGAGCAGCTGGTCCTGCTTGGACAGGGTGGAGTCCCTCCGGCGCCGAATGCTTCGGTCACCATCGAAGAGGCTGTCCTCCCTGGGAGACAGCGCACTCAGATCTGTCACGCCGAAGGTTTCCTGGGGTTCAGAGCAGGCGCTGTTCAGCCGGAGGGATCTCTCACTGACTTCAGCGCCCAGACTGAGGCTGCTGGCATTCCTGCTGGGCAACCTCGGCGAGGGGCACCCGAGGGAGCGGCTGTCATCTGTGGCCAAGCTGCTTCGTCGGATGCTGTTGCTGAAATGCTGTGCGATGGCGCTGGCTTTGTCCAAGACGGAGGTCGGAAGGATGCTGTCAGCTTCGCTCTCCTTCTCCGCTGCCTCTTTCTCATCCTCTTCGTCAGAGGATTCCCCGCTGCTTAGTGTCTTTGAATCGGATTCAGGTGTGGTGGCTGATGGTTCCTCTGGGTTCTTGGCACCTCCTTCAGGTGTCTGCGCCTCCTCCCTGTGAGGAGACACTGGGAGCCTGCTGGGAGGCGTGGCTGAGGGACTCTTGGGGATGGAAGGCGCTTCTGCTTCAGGGCTTTCTGACGGTTTGGCCTCTGACGTCGCTTCCTGTTGTAGCTTTTCTGTTGGCGGCTGGAGACGAAGGAGAAAACACAGAACCAATCAAATAAGCCGCTCCCCATTCATACATTTGTTTTTAGACTGACATGGTATTTGTTTTTGTTTTAGCTGCTTGGTCATTTATTTACTATGCTTTTCCACGGTTTACCTTGGAGAGTGAAAAATTATTTTAAAATAAAAATATTTTATTTTAAAATATGTGCCTTACAATGTGTAAGGCATTCTTGTATTCTTCTCCTGAAAATTTCAGCAACTGGAACTGACCCAATTACCCCTCAAGGATCAAGTATTTCTAATTTGGACTGTCTTTATGTTCTGGTCATAGCTTTGTTTTGTTGTTGTTTTATGACTTGCAAATTTGATACTGTTTAGTGTTTTCTGTGTGGACAACAGGAAGATGAGCAGCCACTTGTGGAAGCTAATGGGGATTCCAGATAAAGAATAAGACCTCGCTGTTTTGTGAAAGGACAAATGACACAGGACAGAGGACATATTCGTCCACCGCCTGTACAAACACCCACCTCTTCATTTCCACTTGGCTCATCTTGACCTGCCAGCTGTCCGTTCTGCTGCTTACAGCCAGGCTCCAAAATGCCCTCTTCATCCTTTAGCAAGAAAAATAAATACATAAAACACCAAACACCAACGTCTGTTTGGCTCAGGGGGTAGAGCAGTAGTTGTGATCAGAAAACACCAAACATATGACAAAATGAGATCTTTGGCAATGCTGATATTAGCAGATGACAGGGAACAGAAAACACTGTAAACATTCAAGTGATATCCATGAGCGATGGGGGTTAGTCATTCTTGGTCATTTCCCAGTGCCTGCAGGTAGCCCACTCGAAACCAGCTGCTCTTATTATCTGCCTGACAGCATCAACAGCAGCCAAAGTGACGGATGGATTAATGGTAAATCCTGATGACTTCCGCAATCAGCATCCCACCACAGACAGATCACTGCCGGTCAGTGTCAGAAACCAAACATGCAAATAAAGCTCATCACCACGGCAACTTAAAACTGGAGCAGCAGCAGGTTTCATTTTGGCTCAGCAGCAGCAAACATAAAATAAACTTCCATTTTTTTTTTTTTTTTTTTTTTTTTTTTTTGCTCTCAGACCTGAAGAAGAGCAATAAAGTTGGATTAAACAACCTGTTGCAAAAGCTGTGGCCTGATGTGTGTAGTCAAGATGGCAAACAGCCCAGAATAAGTGCTGTCAGAATACTGGCTATGTTTAACCCTCTGAAACCTTCTGAAAATTCACTTGATCGCTTTCAAAAAGAATGTAAATTTAAAATAAAAGTACTATATAATTACCACACAATTACCCAAAATATAACAAAAATAAAATGTACAATAAATTCCAAGAAATAAAAAAAAAAACAAAAATTCAGTCAGATTATAAAAAAAATATATATATAAAAAAAAGAAATCAGAAATAACACTATTATCATCAAAGTTGCACCATCAAATTACAAAATCAAAATAAAAAAATAAAAACAACAACAACAAAAAACAAAACAAGGGGTTTCCAGGGGTTAAAGGTCAGGGCGGATGGTGATCTAAACAGGACGTTATATCATCATATTATGATGTTCAGCTTAATGTGAACCTCACGCCTGACTCGCTACGTGGCCGTTGGCAGGATTTCACAGGTCAGTGCAAAGAGGAACCTGTTGAAATGTCTGGCTAAAAGAAATAATAACTCGTCCGATTCCAATTTCCCTGCTTGACTTTAGCAGCGCTGGCAGTCGCCCAAGCAGGCAGGCAGCAGGCAGCAGGCAGGCAACAGGCAGCCACACAGCGTTAGTTAGAGTTTTTCCCACCAGACGAGGCTCATGCATCAAACTGAGGGTGGTCCTCTGCAGCGGCGCCTCGTCTTACAGCTCAGTTATCGCTAACAGGCGCTGCCATGTGGTTATTATCCATGATTTTAGCGTGTTATGAAGCTGCTGTAGAACGGGACGTGGAGGTGGGAGGTGGTGGCGGCGGAGTTTGATGAAACAAGAGGGAAGTGACCCCGCTGGCGGCAGAGTGCCTCACCGTTGTGACCCCCATGGAAAGCAAAGCCTTGGCCCTATAGTGCCAGCAGGAGATGGCGGCCAGCATGGAGCTGGCGAAGTCGGCTACCTGGTCGTCCTCCATCAGAATGTCCTCTGAGTCACTTTCCTCCTGCTCCGCCGCCGTCGGCCCGGCCCGCTGGGAACGAGGCGGCTCGGGCCTCGCCTCCTCGTCGCTGCCGCTCAGCAGCTCCAGAGAGTCCTTCCTGCCGCCCGGCTCTTCCTCTTCCTCCTCCTCCTCGTCCTCCTCTTCCTCCACGCTGGGCCTTTCAGCCTCAGACTCGCCCAGGCTGGAGCCCAGGGTGCTGATGCTGGGGGCGGACTGCAGGGAGCGCCGCTCGCCCGGCAAAGCGCCCTCGCTGTCTGCGTGCTGCATCGGGAATCACATTCCTGCTGCGTCACTGCAGTTTGTCACGTTTTACATTTTACTGACCAACGCTGACGCAAGCAAACACCGTCGAAGGAAGGCCGCACCTGACCCACCGACATGCCAGCCACCCATCATCCATCCACTATCCATCCACCATCCATCCATCATCCATCCATCCATCCACCATCCATCACCATCCATCCACCATCCATCCATCATCCATCCATCCATCCACCATCCATCACCATCCATCCACCATCCATCACCATCCATCCATCCATCCATCCATCATCTACCATCTATCCATCATCCATCCATCATCCATCCACCATCCATCCATCATTCATCCACCATCCATCCATCACCCACCATCCATCATCCATCCACCTTCCATTCATCATCCACCACCCATCATCCATCCACCATCCATCCATCATCCACCATCCATCCATCCATCCATCATCCATTCATCATCTATCCGTCATCCATCCATCCATCCATTATCCATCCATCATCCATCCACCATCCATCCATCCATCATCATCCATTTATCATATATCCGTCATCCATGCATTATCCATCCATTATCCATCCATCCTCCATCCACCATCCATCATTCACCATCCATCATCCATCCACCATCCATCCATCATCTATCCATCACCCATCATCTATCCATCATCCATCCATCATCCATCCATCCATCATCCACCATCCATCCATCGTCCACCATCCATCCATCTATCCATCCATCATCCATCCATCATATATCCACCATCCATCCACCATTCACCATCCATCCATCATCCATTCATCATCCATCCTTCATCCATCCATCATCCACCATCCATCCACCATCCACCTATCCATCCATCCATCATAGACATCCATCCACCATCCATCCATCAGCAATCATCCATCATCCACCATCCATCCATCATCCATCCATCCACCCATCATCAATCATCCATCATCCATCATCCATCCATCATCCACCATCCATCCATCCATCCACCATCCATCCATCATCCATCCATCCATCCTGTACAGCAGTAATAACATGACAACAGAGCATCGACACATTCTTCATCAGATCATTGGCGACTATCTGCTCACCTTCAGGATGGCTGCAGGTTCCACACAGCAGAGGAAAAACCAGAGAAGAAGAACACACAGGGTTAATGGTTAAAGCACAGCACAACATCTTGACTGACCAATAATATCATGAACTTGATTTTTTTGTTTGTTTGTTTGTTTGTTTTTTTACCTTTGGTGCTCCTCAGTATTTGTTTTGTCGGCTCTGGGGAAGAAAGACAAAAAAGATTCAGCTTTTATGCATTTATTCTGGATTTCGTTTCATGCGACAAATGGGGGTTTGGGGTTTTCTAGCTCAGACAAAAGCTCCTGTAATGCCAGCGTGCAGCGTGTGGCGGCGTGCAGCATAAATGTTCTAAAATATCAATACTGTTCAGTGAAAAAGACGACATCACAGCATCAGCTCTAATGGCTTCCTGAACAAACACTGAAGTTTGTGAGCATGTTAAACTGAAACAAAGTATGAAAATATCACAGCATATAGAGAAATGTTAGCAATAAATAAAATACAACTGTTAACATAAATTATATTATATTATAACTCTGGCAGGTGAATAACTGAGTTAGAAAACTCAAATAAACGAAATGAGTTTACTATAAAACACTGAAAAGGCTCTACGGAGGAACAGAGACAATAATCAATAAAAAAGACAATAATCAATAATCAGTTTGTACCTGACTGGCGGCGGCCCTGACGTCCCTCTCTGGGAAACTCGTCAGACTGACAGGACAGAGCTTTCTTCAGCCGCTCCGGACTGTAGCGGTACCTGGACGAGTCTGAGGAACCAGACAACATCAACTGACACCAACTGACACCAACTGACACCAGCTGACACCAACTGACACCAACTGACATCAACTGACACCAACGGACACCAGCTGACACCAGCTGACACCAACTGACACCAGCTGACACCAACTGACACCAGCTGACACCAGCTGACACCAGCTGACACCAACTGACACCAACTGACACCAACTGACATCAACTGACACCAACGGACACCAGCTGACACCAGCTGACACCAACTGACACCAACTGACACCAACTGACACCAGCTGACACCAGCTGACACCAACTGACACCAGCTGACACCAACTGACACCAGCTGACACCAGCTGACACCAGCTGACACCAGCTGACACCAACTGACACCAACTGACACCAGCTGACACCTGACATGACAGTGTTGAGGTTCGGATCAAAAATAAACCAGATCAGATCAGATGAGACTGGAACTGAATTAGATCAGATTAGATTAGTTTACATGAGATTAGATCAGTAAATGAGGTCAAACTGATGAGATTTGATCACATCAGATTAGAGAGAATCAGATTACATTTGATCAGATTAAATTGGATTGTATTAGCTGAAATTTAAATGATCTCTGAGGGGAAGTGACAGGATGCAAGGATTTCAATAAAATAAACACCAACACTTACACATGGAGTCCATTTCCAAGATGGCTTCCTTCGCCTGGAGAAACAAACAAACAAACAAACAGAGTCAAGTCTGCTGCCATGTTGAGTGTTGAACAGGTGAGACAGGTGTGCTGACAAGTGAGACAGGAGTGTTGACAGGTGTGCTGACAGGTGAGACAGGTGAGACAGGTGTGCTGACAGGTGAGACAGGAGTGTTGACAGGTGAGACAGGTGAGACAGGTGTGCTGACAGGTGAGACAGGAGTGTTGACAGGTGAGACAGGTGAGACAGGTGTGCTGACAGGTGAGACAGGAGTGTTGACAGGTGTGCTGACAGGTGAGACAGGTGTGCTGACAGGTGAGACAGGAGTGTTGACAGGTGTGCTGACAGGTGAGACAGGTGTGCTGACAGGTGAGACAGGTGTGCTCTGACCTTCTGTGGGATGATGGCATGGTGGTTTTCCAGAATGATCCGTTTGATGTGGTGAGCCCACAGCTTCTTCTCCTCCACCGTCTTCGCCTGGAGACAGAAACAACCACAGACTCACAGATCAGACCAGACCGGATCAGACCGGACCAGATTGGATCATACCAGACCAGACTGGATCAGACCAGACAAGACCGGATCAGACCGGACCGGATCAGACTAGACCAGACCAGATCAGGCCAGACTAGGTAGGACCGAACCAGACCAGACCGGATCAAACCGGACCAGATCGGATCAGACCGGACCAGATCGGATCAGACCGGACCAGACCGGACCAGATCAAACTGGACCAGATTGGATCAGACCAGACCAGACTGGACAAGACCGGATCAGACCAGACCAAACCAGACTGAACCAGACCGGATCAAACCGGACCAGACCGGATCAGACCAGACCGGATCAGACCAGATCAGACCAGACCAGACCGGATCAGACCAGACCAGACGGGATTGAAAAACTCTTTGTCAGGTTTGTTTTGCTGCCAGCTGAGTTTGAGACTTTGTTTTGTAACTTTGTGGCATTTTTATGTTTTTTTGTAATTGTCATTTTATGTTGTTTGTTGATTGTTGTTTTTGTAAATCAAATGAATTTATTCAGGTGTCAAAGACTAAAAATGAATCAAATCTAGATGGTTAGTAACTCTTGGTTGAGTGTTTCAGGAGTAAAGGTAGGGGCGTGTTCAGTTTCTTCATCCATGCACATCCTGCATTTCCTTCTGGGTCCATTTAGATCATTTACAGGTGTTCTCTCAACACATGTGGGACTGAAGTAACTATTAAGTTTGTTGGTGTGGGGCGTGCCAGGTGGGCGGAGCAAGGCGGGCGGGGCAGGGCTGAGCAGGGCGGGGTCAGTGGTGGTTCTACACCAATTTTACTGAGGGGCCTGGCTGGGGCCAGCAGTTTTGTCAGAGGGGCACATTCAACCCGGGGCAAAAAAGACAAAGATTCAATATTATATCTGATTTTTTTTCCCATAAAACTAGTGATTACCCATTGTAACCAAACTGAATGGTTCAAAATATCACATTTGAGACACAAACATAAGAGACAGAAGCAATGGAAAAATAATGTTACGGGGGCACTGGCCCCTCCCCAGAACCACCAGTGGGCGGGGCGGGCAGAGGGGGGCGGGGCATCTCACCTGCACGGTGTGCGGCTGTTTGGGGTGTTTGTAGTGGGTGACGCTGAAGCTCAGGGAGTCCTTGGCGCTCTCGATCAGCATGAGGGTGGAGCACTGAAACCAAGAGCACAGAACACACCGTCACAACAAACACACACTCCCTCCTGGACCAATCCGGAGCCACCGTTTGAGACGAAGCAGCCACTTCCTGTTTCCTCTTCATGAGCTTTTTGGGACAAAGAACTTCTCGACTTGTCATCTGTCATCAAGCCTGAAGACAAGACTCATTCATTTAGTCCACAAAGTCTTCAGCTGACTGTTCTCCTGTAAAGGTACCGAGTGCAGAACCTGCTGAACAGAACAGCAGCAGGACAGGGGCCGGCACAGAACACAGAACATGATGGAACACAGTCACAGTGACACATTCAGTGTATTAAGTTAGAATCCAGTTTTCCTGTAAGTGCTACCAGTTAACAGGAAATGACTTTCATCAGGCAGGAAAAATGAAAAAATCTGTTGTTTGGATGTCGGCTGTTCGCTGCAGGTCGTCCTCTCCCTCTGCGCCTGTCTGTCTCTCTCAACTGGCACTATCAAAATAAAAGCAGAACCCCTCCAGGTTGGTTTTTGGGTCACGTGTCGGGATGAACCCGGTCATGTGACCAGGGGGCGGGCCTCACCGAGATGTGCGCCTTGTACACGTAGTGCTCGCCGCGGCGCTTGGTGATGAGCAGCATGCGGTCGAACAGGAAGAGCGTGCGCTCGTTCTTGGCTCGGTGGACCTTGAAGGTTCCCTCCAGGACGAGCTCGCCGTACGTGGTGAGGTCAGGACCCTTCCAGTTGAGCAGCAGAGACTGCACCTCCTGCCACACACACACACACACACACACACACACACACACACACACAGAATTGTCAAAATAAATGAATAAAAGAAAATCAGTAAAACATCTTTGGACAGTATCAAAAAAAAAAGGTGACCAGGAAACTACTTAAGAAATATTATATATATATATATATATATATATATATATATATATATATATATATATATATATATATATATCTTTCAAATTAAAAGGCTTGCCCACTCCTGAGTTCAACTAAATTAAGTTAAAACAAATGGACAAAAAAGTGAATAATTATCAGGATGTAGGTATGAAAGAAAAAATTACTAGAGCATAAATAAAAGCATGAATAAATAAAATATCCAAGACATTTATGGAACAAAAGTAAAAAAATAAATAAATAAATAAACAACTGAAAAACAAGAAAAGTACCAGAAAAAATAGGCAAGAAACCCTGAAAATTTGCAAAACAAATATTTTCAAAAATGACAAGAAAACGGTACTTGACTTTATAATAACTGAGATTATCTATTGCGTGCATGCGTGCGTGTGTGCGTGTGTGCGTGCATGCATGCGTGTGTGTTTGTGTGTGTGTATGTGTGTGTGTGTGTGAGAGAGAGACCTGCAGGCGCACGGCATGCTCGTGCTTCCTCTTCATGTCGTTGATGTACCAGGCCACTCCAGTCATGGTGTAGATGGCCTCCTCCACCACCTCGTAGCCCTCCTCCTGCGGGTCGAAGTGCTTGGCGATCTCCTGGTGATGAAGAGGGAGGAAGGGGAGGGGGAGGAGGAGGAGGATGGCAGATGTAATGTTTCTTTATATTATTTTCTGTAGTTAATATAAACTGAGAACATGGCTCAGTGTCAGATCTATGATGAATATCTGTGCTCATTAAGATGTTAGCACACGGGACAGTCTAACAGCTTCTAGTTTCTGTTTAATAATAATAAAACTTTCTGCGCTGCTGCTAATAATAATAAAAATAATAATAAAAATGATAAATGTGTCAGTCTTGATCATTTCTGATTGAGTCTGTCTACAAACTCTAAGCTGTGTGTGTGTGTGTGTGTGTGTGTGTGTGTGTGTGTGTGTGACAGAAAACCCTTTCAGTTGTACATGTATTTTAAAATAATTAGTACTGTATTAGAGACTATTATCTATCAGTAGAATTTTGTTTTGTCCTTCACAATCAGATCAAATGAGATCTGAGGGGCTGAAGTGCACAAATGTAATGTAATGTGATTGAAGTGAATGCCCGTGGAGGACAGCAGTGAGGTGGGAGGAGCAGCGGCCCGTGTCGGTGCGTCACCTGCAGCAACAGGTGATACTTGAGGATCCGCTGAACCGGTTTCAGCAGGTACGAGCCCAGAGGCAGCGAGCGCTTCAGCGACGCCTGGCGCTCCCGGAAAAACTTGGCCAGAGATTTAATCCTCATGCACTCGGTCAGAGCTGCAACCGAACTGAGGTGAGGACAGGTGAGAACAGGGGAGAACAGGTGAGGACAGGTGAGGACAGGTGAGAACAGGTGAGAGAAGGTGAGGACAGGTGAGAACAGGTGAGAACAGGTAAGGACAGGTGAGGACAGGTGAGGACAGGTGTGGACAGGTGAGAACAGGTGTGGACAGGTGAGGACAGGTGAGAACAGGTAAGGACAGGTGAGAACAGGTAAGGACAGGTGAGGACAGGTGAGAACAGGTAAGGACAGGTGAGGACAGGTGAGGGCAGGTGAGGGCAGGTGAGGGCAGGTGAGAACAGGGGAGAACAGGCGAGGGCAGGTGAGAACAGGTGAGAACAGGTGAGAACAGGGGAGGGCAGGTGAGGGCAGGTGAGGACAGGTGAGGATAGGTGAGAACAGTTAGACAAGTCCATGCTGATCACAGCAGGGGGAAACAGTGGTTGGAACAGTTTGGATCAGCAGAAACAAGTAGAAACGTGTGTAAACAAGTACAAACTGGTTTAAAGCTGAAACAGGTGTGAACAGGTACAATCATTTAGAAAGCAGAAACAGATTTAAACAAGCAGAAAAAGGTAGGAACGGTAGAATCAGGTAGAACCAGGTAGAATCAGGTAGAACCTGGAGGAAAGCGGTGCTTACTTGGGGTAGTTGGTGCAGTACTGAGTGTAGATTTCAAAGTACTCGCTCTGAAAGAGACACACAGGGAAAGTCATCATGAGCACAGAACAGCGCCAGAGTTAACGAGCTGACCCTGAAGGCCACACGCCAAATCAGGGAGCCGCAGACTTTCCTGTTTTCCTTCACCGCCACCGCAGCCCAACGTCCAGCTCAAACCAGATGAAGCAGGACAGAAGGGGGCGCTGTGCTCTGATCCACACTGACTCTCCTCTGATTCATTTGATGCTTCATTATTTGCTCTCCTGTCAAACTTCAGGCTTAATAGATAGATAGATAGATAGATAGATAGATAGATAGATAGATAGATAGATAGATAGATAGATAGGTAGATAGATAGATAGATAGATAGATAGATAGATAGATAGATAGATAGGTAGATAGATAGATAGATAGATAGATAGATAGATAGATAGATAGGTAGATAGATAGATAGATAGATAGATAGATAGATAGATAGATAGATAGGTAGATAGATAGATAGATAGATAGATAGATAGATAGATAGATAGATAGGTAGATAGATAGATAGATAGATAGATAGATAGATAGATAGATAGATAGATAGGTATACTTTATTGATCCCAAACTGGGAAATTCCCAATGTGTACACACACGTCAGTGTGCATTAAATATCAGCCTCACACTGAATTCATTCCATGAAACATGAACTTTAATTTGCACTCAAATCAAATCAAACCTGAAGGACTGAACCACAGGCAAAACAAAACAAAACAAAACAAAACAAAACAAAACAAAACAAAACAAAACAAAACAAAACAAAACAAAACAAAACAAAACAAAACAAAACAAAACAAAACAAAACAAAACAACACAAACATGTGACAGTGCGGTACAGTGGTGCAGATCTCCTCCTGCAGCCTCTGGGATTCAAACCGACAACCTGCAGATGGGGAGCGCTCACCTTCATGACGAAGCACCTGGCGATGGCAACGGGGTCGTGGTGGCACAGATCCAGATCCTGCAGCAACTCGCTGGGAACAGGTGGGAACAGGTGAGAACAGGTGGGAACAGGTGGGAACAGGTGGGAACAGGTGAGAACAGGTGAGAACAGGTGAGAACAGGTGGGAACAGGTGAGAACAGGTGAGAACAGGTGGGAACAGGTGAGAACAGGTGAGAACAGGTGAGAACAGGTGAGAACAGGTGAGAACAGGTGAGAACAGGTGGGAACAGGTGAGAACAGGTGAGAACAGGTGAGAACAGGTGAGAACAGGTGGAAACAGGTGGGAACAGGTGGGAACAGGTGAGAACAGGTGGAAACAGGTGGAAACAGGTGGGAACAGGTGGGAACAAGTCAAAACAAGTGAGAACAGGTCAGAACAGGTAAAGCTCGTCTGATGCAGCTTCACATCACACCTGAACACACACCTGACTCTGATCTCAGCTCCATCAGAGTCGCTGTGAGCTGAAACTTCAGTCGCATCAGTTTCAACTGTTTTTTGCAACGAGGTTCACACAACAACCAATCAGAGCAGAGTTTGATGACACCTGACCTGTGAGGTAAAGCAGCCCTGCTGATCTCTGAACGCTGCCAGTCTCTGCCAGCTGTGTTCATTACTGTGTGACGTTAATTAATAATAATTATGCACAGTTTATCTCACTTCTTGCCAAACTTACTATCCTTAACAAAAACTAACAAAATAATGAAAACCAGCTGTGAGAAAACAAGAAATATTTAACATTATGTTACCTGAGAATTTGTTTTGCCTAATTTACAGGTCATTTTCTTGTCTTTCTTTTTTCAGGACATTTCAGGTCATTTCCTTTTTTGTTTGTGAGTCGTGTATTAATCACCTTTCACTGAGGGCCTGCAGCTTGTCTGCTTGTTTTCTTGTAAAGCTGCTCCTTTCACGAGCATTAAAACACAAAAACAGCAGATCTGCGTCCGTCCAGCTCTCACAGGTTGGAGGTCAGAACAAAGTGAGAGTGGTGCTGCTGCAGGCTCACAGTGTGGAAGCAGGACTGCACAGCAAACCACAGCACACAGCCCGAGCCCCGCCCCCCCCCCCCCCCCCCCCCCCCCCGGCTGATCCCAGCAGCCAACCAAACTCACCCTGTGACGCCCAGCGGGGCGACGGCGAGGCGAGCAGCTGTGGAGCAGAGACCCAAAGCTGAAAAACACATTTTCTGCAACACTTTGCCACCAAAATCCTGATGTTTCCTGTGACGGCGAATCAGGGAGCCGCAAACCTCAGATAATCTCTGAGATTAAAGCTGGAGATTTCTGAGCAAAAACAGTGAAACTATTTTTTTTTCTCCTCCTGTGGGATCCAGTCTGAAGGAAATCCTGCTGGTCTGAGTCCAGAACCCCAACCTCCTCCTCAGCATCTGGACTCTGAAGAGACGTTGCTGTGACTTGGGCCGATTCAGAAGAAAACAATCTGCTGATTCTGGGTCAGATCAGCAGGATCTCCTTGTTCCTGAATCCCATGTCAGAGTAGAATCTGCTGAGGGGATCAGCTGCAGGCCTGAGACACGGCCAGCAGGGGGCAGCACAGGTGGAGCCGCAGACACAGAGGAGGAGAGAAACTAGTTGTACTCGATTCGTCCTCATAAATTTGTGAGTTTTTTGTTGTAAATTTACAGCTTTAATTTTTTTTTTCCCCCTCAGCTTATTCTCCTCCCTCGGCTCTATAATTATGTTTTATTTCCTGCAGCGGTCCTGATGTGCCGTCCTGGGTCCTGGTCCAGATCCTCTGGGTTCATGTTGGAGCGGAGCAGCAGCAGTGCAGTGCTCCTTCTGTCCACAGGGAGGCGCTGCAGGATCTGCTCCGTTCGTACGGGGCAGACAAACCGCAGCTGGAGCTTCATCAGGACTTTAATAGTTTTCTTTACGTTCTTCAGACTCACAGTGCTGAGATGAAACACTAGCTTTTTTTTTTGCAAATGTTTTATTAATTTTTTAGTCATGTTTGTATGTTTTTTGTTTGTTTATTTGTTTGTTTTTGATTTTTTTGCCAATATTGTGACTAAAGTTGTTGTATTTTCTTTGCTAATTTTCTCTTCACCTTTTCCCCATGTTGTTAAGATCCAGATGTGTTTTTTAAGTGTAACAGTTTCTACTGAATTCAAATCAACTGAAATCAAACCCACTTAGCTGAGGACCCTGTGAGGGTCCCCGGACCGCAGGTTGAACACCGCTCCCGCCGGCTGAGCCTCACCTGTTGAACTCGTAAATGTCCTCGATGTTCCCGAACAGAGCGCACACCTGCTCCGGCCTGATGGACAGATCTGATTGGTCGATGATGTGAGCCAGGTAATCCTGTACAGGGGGGAGGGGTGTTGTGTGTGGGTGGGTAGGTGGGGGAGGGGGGGAGGGGGGGTTGAAAGAGGGTAGCAGGAGGAGATGGATAATTATTGGCAGCAAAATACAGAACAGTCACATAAAAATCATCATCATCGTTACTTTATTGTTTTATTATTCATACTATTGTTCTTTTTCTTTTTTCTTTTATTGTTATTATTTACGCTAAGATATAAATTCTGATATTAATATTAATATTAATGATAATAAGGACAGGAATAACATACTGCTGCTCGTCCAAGTACAAATACAAAAGGAAAAAAAAAAAGAAATAAAATTAGATGAAATGAAATGATTTGTGTTCCAAAACACAGAAACAAGAGGAAAATAAAAAAGATGAACAGAGAGAATGAATGAATGAATGAATGAATGAATGAATGAATGAATGAATGAATGAGTGAGTGAATGTGTTTGTGTTGTGTGTTGTGGAGGTGATGGGTGCAGTGCTGCTGTCTGTCCAGCAGGGGGCAGCAGCTCACTGCTCACCAAGAGACACCGACCAGCAGCTGCCACTGCACATCAAACACTGCACTGCACCTGAACTGTCACATGTCAGAGGCTGACCAATCAGAGTACCAGGCTTCAGCAAGGTCAGACTGAAGTACATCAGTCAGTCCTAAACCAACTATCAAACTCTGAACCACTGATCAAGAGAAAATGTTGATTATGCTTCTGTCTGTTATGAATTGTATGTACAGTACACGTGTGTCTGCTCCATGTGCTGCATGTGCTCGGCACTTTTTTGTGCTCTCTGTTGCTTTTTGTGGCTTTATGTGATTATGTCTGCATACAGGTGCTGTGTGGTACAACCAATTTCAGTACCACTGACAATAAAGTTGTATCATATCGTATCGTATCGTATCGTATCGTATCGTATCGTATCGTGATCAGAACACAGCTCAGAACAAACTACAGTAACAGCATCTGTTAGCATGTTAGCATGTTAGCACGACACAACAGGGCTGTATTCAACATCGACATACCGTTACGTAACGTCAATCTAACAGAAACGATAAAGCTCTTTTACCTTGGGGAACACTTGAAGCACTGGCTACACTTAAATACTACCTTGGAAGCCTTAATGGAGCACTGTCGGTTTAAATGGCAGAGGCTTAAATACAGGCTGATGCTGATTGGATAACACCTGGGACACGCCCACAAAACGGAGGAAAACTACCTGTGAGGCAAAACATTACGACCAAACACACCATTCAACGAGACGTCACACAACGTTACGTATCCTAACGTCGCTGAATCCACCCCTGGACTGCATCAGCTGACAGGAGGAGGCGGGGCCAACAAAGACATGACATCTAAACACGGCGCCTCAATGAGCATCAACTTTGGAGAACCTGAGCCAGCGTGTTGTTGGAGAACCTGAGCCAGCGTGTTGTTGGAGAACCTTAGCCAGCATGTTGTTTGGAGAACCTGAGCCAGCGTGTTGTTGGAGAACCTTAGCCAGCATGTTGTTTGGAGAACCTTAGCCAGCATGTTGTTTGGAGAACCTTAGCCAGCATGTTGTTTGGAGAACCTGAGCCAGCATGTTGTTGGAGAACCTTAGCCAGCATGTTGTTGGAGAACCTTAGCCAGCATGTTGTTGGAGAACCTTAGCCAGCGTGTTGCTGCGGTGCTAGCAGCGTATCAGAACTGCAGGAGTGAAAATCCTCATGTTTAACTGGGTGGACTGTCCCTTTAACTGGTCGTGTGTTGTTTATAAAAACAGAAACTGACCCAGAGAAACTGCACCTGAAACCTGCTGGAACCTGCTGGAACCTGCTGGAACCTGCTGGAACCTGCTGGAACCTGCTGGACCCATGAAATCTGATTTGTTTTGGAGGGAAGTGAAGCTGACAGACGGGTTTTTATTTCACCTGCAAACAACTTCACCACCGCCAAGCAACTTCCTGTTTCTGCTGACACACACACACACACACACACACTCTCTCTCTCACACACACACACACACTCTCTCTCTCTCTCTCTCTCTCTCTCACACACTCACACACACACACACACACTCACACACACACACACACACACACACACACACAGGGTTGAGTTGACCTCAGCAGCTTGGTGGCCCAGAGGAACCCTGCAGCTCTGCAGACGGCCTGCTGGGGGCGCTGCAGGGAACATCATGAGGCCACACAAACGTCCAGGTGTGAAAACGAGCTGCAGACCCCCAGAGGTCCACCTGCCGCCTCACCTGTCCTTTAAGCACCTTCAGCCGTTAGAGGACAGGTGAGGGACAGGTGAGGGTCAGAGGACAGGTGAGGGTCAGGGGACAGGTGAGGGTCAGGTGAGGGACAGGTGAGGGTCAGAGGACAGGTGAGGGTCAGGTGAGGGTCAGGTGAGGGTCAGAGGACAGGTGAGGGTCAGAGGACAGGTGAGGGTCCCGTGGTCAGCTGCTGTCAGGTGTTATGAGCAGGACGTCTGAACAGGATCTTGTCCCTCAGCGAGTTTCCTCCCAGATCTAAACACACCTGAGCACCTTCATACCCATGATGCTTCACTCTCCTGCAGAGCAGAGAGCTGAGTGACAGAGACAGCGCCTCCTAGTGAGGGGAGAATGGAGCCGCAGCCTGCAGCCCCTCGGCCCCGCGGAAAAAACTCAGGATTTCTGAGGTCAAAGCTGTAAATTTACAAGAAAAAACTCAAACATTTATGGGAAAAAAAATCTCAAAAATTCTGAGATTACAAAGAACCAAATTCACAAAAGTTGTCAAACCAGCTGTCCTCCTCCTGTGGGATCCAGTCTGAAGGAGATCCTGCTGGTCTGAGTCCAGAACCCCAACCTCCTCCTCAGCATCTGGACTCGTTTTAATTTCATCTCAGAGATTTTCTGAATTTTTTCTTGTAAATTTGTGACTTTAAAATCTCAGAATTTTCAAATTTCTGACTTTTATCTTTGTTGTGGATGTTCCGGTCCTCCTCGGCTCTCAAGTCTCTCTCTCTGCCTAAAGAGGACTAAAGAGAAACAGGGCGTGGCGAGCCGTACCTCCACGATCATGCG
>NC_044003.1:558592-568592 GCF_902150065.1 Myripristis murdjan | reverse complement strand
CGTGAACACCTGACGCCGTCTCCGCCCACAGGCTGACGGACACACAGGACGCAAACATTCCTCCCAAAGCGCTTCCTTCTCTAATTACAGTCACAGAGAGGAGATGCAGTCTGTCAGGAGAAATGATGTCCCTCAGCAGCTGAAACCTGTCAGAGAACTACGAGGGAACAAACCAAAAACGAATTGTTCTGTAATGGTAACCGAGGGAAACGCTTCAGCTGATGGTGAGGTGGATGTGAGGTCCACCGCCCAGCCGGGACGGGGCTCCGGGACGGGGCTCCGGGACGGGGCCGGGGCCGGGACGCCCGGCGGGCTTTAAAACGCTGCTCAGTGAAGATGGAAGCACCTCGGAGCTGCTGCAGCCTTCCTGTGTCGACACGTGTCGACAGAACCATCCGGTTCCACCCAGAACGTGACGGAACAGCACTGTGGTTGATTCTACATGGCTCTCATCCCAGTCTCAGTGCAGCTTTAGCCACGCCTCCAAAAGCCGTCAGGTTTGAACATTAAAACATTCAAACCTGTTGTCACTTACCTGGATCTTCTGAAGGCAGGAAGGAGCTGCTGCCTGAACTAAGCTCTGACTCAACAAACCCAATCTTTATTAAATTAAATACCTTAAAATTCAATGATATTGTTGAACTAAGATCCAATCTTGTAATGTTCAAGGCACATAACAACCAACTTCCGTGCTGCATTCAGGAAATATTCTCACCCAGAGTGAGCCGGTATGACCTTAGGGGAACCAATATGTTTAAAATTATAAAGGTTAGGACCAACTTTCGTAGTAGGTGCATTTCATCTAAAGGAGTTTACCTGTGGAACAGTCTCTGTGATGAGCTAAAATCATGTACATCTGTCTGTCAATTCAAAAAGATGTTTAAACTCAAGGTAATTAATAAATACAAATCCTTATTATAGAAATACGTGTATGTATGTATGCATGTGTATATATATGTATATGAGTGTATGTGTATGCTTATGTATGTGTGTGTGTATATGTGTATGTATATATGTATGTATGTGTATATGTATATATATTATGAATCTTGCATTTGATCTGTAGCACTTTGTCCATATTAGGAGTGTTCACTGATCACAGTGTCACCTTTTGTTTATGGTATATTGATAATTTATTGATTCGATTTTCTTTCCTTTTGATCTTTGCTTTGGTGAAATAACATGAAAGATGTAAGAAAGGGTAGGCGTTATATAAGCTACGGCTTCTGCCTACACCTTTTCCGTTCTAATTAGCTGTATATTTTTTCTGTATTGTCTGCATGTAATGGAGGATGAACCGAAATAAAAATGATCTATCTATCTATCTATCTATCTGTCCTTCCTCTGCCTGCAGCCTCTCTCTCTGCTCTGGATCTGACCTCACAACCTTCCCCTGACAGTCCTGTCTCGCTGCTGCGCTTCACAGAAACAACAAACCCAGAGTTCAGACGCAGAGCCGGGGAGCTGCAGCCGGAGGTTCAGGTTCAGCGACGCCCTGCAGGTTCCAACCAGCCGAGGAAAACAAGAAAACACTTGTCAGCCGCCGCAAACGCAAACCTGCTGGGCTGTGAGCGTGGGCGAGGGGAGCGCACACACACACACACACACACACACACACACACACACACACACACACACTCAGCTTGTGTTGTTTGAAATGATTTAAGTGTTGTGCTGCGACTCGTCTGGAGCCTCAGCTCCCCTGCAGCCTGAGAGCCCGCCTCTCTGCCAGCAAACTCAAAAAAAAAAAAAAAATAGATTTGCAGATTGAATGATTAAAGATGAATATGTGTTATGTTTTCACAGTGAAGGTCAGAGTGTGAAGCTGCAACCAGACCTGCACAAGGCCCGCCGCAGTGAGGACCATTTAGACTCAACTGAAAAAAAAGTGCATTACAGCTGTCCCTCGCTATAACGCGGTTCACCTTTCACGGCCTCGCAGTTTCGCGGATTTTTTTTTGGTGCAATTTTGCATGTTTTTTTTTTTTTTTTTTTACTGGACTTATTTTTCTATGAAGGTTTGAACTTTGAGAGTTTAAACAAGAGAGAAAAGTGAGAAAATGTTAATGCCTGTCTGAGAAAAGTGTCTAAAGTGTGTAGTGAGGGGTTTTACAGCCTTAAAACATCTAGAATCATTGGAAAAAATAAAGCTGACTACTTCACTGTATTTGATGGTTGAGTCCACATGGTTCTCACTGTGGGTCTCACTGATCCAGAACCGAGCGGGTTCCTGGTTTGGGTTTCAGTCTAAATGGTCCACATTTATGTAATTTCAACTATAAAAAAATGTTTTAAAAAATCATTATAATAATTTTAAAAACGAGTCCACAGGTATCCACAGCTACTGCAGATTCGTCCTCCGAGACCGAGCCTGCAGGACGAGCAGGGACACCACTTCCTCTTCCTCTTCCTCTTCCTCTTCCTCTTCCTCTTCCTCTTCCTCTTCCTCTTCCTCTTCCTCCTCACCAGCAGCAGCAGACGGTCAGGTTCATGTCTGGACGGTTCACACTGAGAGATTCCTCCCATGTCTTCAGATGACGGGACGTCCCGCGCACGGAGAGAGTTCCCACTTCAAAACTGTTTTCTATCTTTTTTCATTAAAATATGAACTGTGCTCTGCCAAGACACCTAACCTGTTCACCCCCCCAACACACACACACACACACACATACACACACACACACACACCGGACGCTTTGAAGCGGCGGCGGTCAGCTGTGGGCGGAGCTTGGAGCAGAAGGTCAGAGAAGGTCGTCTGCCTGCAGCCAAACTAAACCTTTCACTGTCATTCTTTAATGTTTTTGCTTCATTTTTTACTGAGTTTCTTGTATTTTTTATTTTTTTTTTATTTTTTTTTTTTTCCTTTTTAATAATTTTTTGCTAATTTGCTGATCAGCCTTTTCCCCGTGTTTTTGACAGGAATGAGGAGAATCTGCTCTGACACTTTGAGCAGATTCACAAATAAAAGCCCACCCATGACTCCTGGGTTTCTCTGCAGAAAATTCACTTGATTTCTTTCAAAAAAACGTGGAGAAAGATGTGATCATATATTTCTGTCCACTGGGCTCCTGCAGGGAAGTGAATCAGGATGCTCATTCACAGCTCGGCGGTGATGTAACGGGCGCTGACATCACGGCGGCGGCTCGAACACGGCGGCCTGCTGGGTAATCTGCCTCGTTAAGAGCCGCTTCATCTGCAGCCTCGGGATTTGGAGCAATTAGCGGTTTGAGGCGTCCAGGCTCAGATTACAGGAGACTTACTGAGACAGAACAGAACATACCGACATCGGCAGGGCCGCCGCAGGACGCCAGGAGGGCGAGGCGCTCAAACCTCAGCCGGGTCACTTCATCACTTCCAAAAAAACAAACAAAAAAACAAAAGGACACACGGGAACAGAAGGGACGAGCAAATTAGCAAGAAATTAGTAGAAAGTCACAGAAATGGCCCCTTTCTGACCTATTTGATTTTTAAAAAGTACTCTCATACTGTCATACTTGATTAAAAAAGTGCAATGAATTGGCATAAAAAGTACCACCGTCTGGCTTCAAACTGCTGTCATCTCTTCCAAAAACATAGGAAACGACAAAAGTCACAAGAAATGACTAGAAAATGACTTAATTATTTTTAATTATTTTAAATTTATTTTATTTTTAATTATTATAAATATATTTTTAAATTAAATTCCAAACAGGGCCAAAACTCCACAAATATGGACACTGGGAAAAAACAAACGCCTCATCACTGCAGGCACTGTGAAAGACTTTCTGTCCATCGGCAGGAGTGAACAGTCAGCAGGACTGAACAGTCGGCAGGAGTGAGCAGTTGGCAGGAGTGAACAGTCAGGAGTGAGCAGTTGGCAGGAGTGAGCAGTCAGGAGTGAACAGTCAGCAGGAGTGAACAGTCAGGAGTGAGCAGTCAGGAGTGAACAGTCAGGAGTGAGCAGTCAGGAGTGAACAGTCAGGAGTGAACAGTCAGCAGGAGTGAGCAGTCAGCAGGAGTGAACAGTCAGGAGTCAGCAGTCAGGAGTGAGCAGTCAGGAGTGAGCAGTCAGGAGTGAACAGTCAGCAGGAGTGAACAGTCAGCAGGAGTGAGCAGTCAGGAGGAGTGAGCAGTCAGGAGTGAGCAGTCAGGAGTGAACAGTCAGGAGTGAACAGTCGGCAGGAGTGAGCAGTCAGCAGGAGTGAACAGTCGGCAGGAGTGAACAGTCAGCAGGAGTGAACAGTCAGCAGGAGTGAGCAGTCAGGAGTGAACAGTCAGCAGGAGTGAGCAGTCAGCAGGAGTGAGCAGTCAGGAGTGAACAGTCAGCAGGAGTGAACAGTCGGCAGGAGTGAACAGTCAGCAGGAGTGAGTAGTCAGGAGTGAACAGTCAGGAGTGAACAGTCAGCAGGAGTGAACAGTCAGCAGGAGTGAACAGTCGGCAGGAGTGAACAGTCGGCAGGAGTGAACAGTCAGCAGGAGTGAACAGTCAGCAGGAGTGAGCAGTCAGGAGTGAACAGTCAGCAGGAGTGAACAGTCGGCAGGAGTGAACAGTCAGCAGGAGTGAGCAGGCAGGAGTGAACAGTCGGCAGGAGTGAACAGTCAGGAGTGAACAGTCAGCAGGAGTGAGCAGTCAGCAGGAGTGAGCAGTCGGCAGGAATGAGCAGTCAGCAGGAGTGAACAGTCAGCAGGAGTGAGCAGTCAGGAGTGAGCAGGCAGGAGTGAACAGTCGGCAGGAGTGAACAGTCGGCAGGAGTGAACAGTCAGCAGGAGTGAACAGTCGGCAGGAAGCTTACAGAGACGCTCTGTACCAACCAGACAAAACCAAACCAAATCAACTGCAAGGGGAAACTCTGCAGCCGGGACGTCCCGCCCAGCTGAGCCTCAGAAAGTACCACGTCTGATTGAAGTACTCTCACTTCACTGGACAGATACTGTCATTTTTGCTGGAAAAAGTACTCTTGATAAGTATAAAAAGTACCACTGTGTGTTAAAAACTACTGTCATCTGATGTGCAAAACTCTGCTCTGGTGTAAAAAGTACTGCAGTAACAACATTTACAGGAAGTGTCAGGTTTGTGGTTTGTTGAAAAGGTCTGTGATGTGGAGTCAGAAGTGTCTTGCTGAGCTCTCTGAGCTCAGTCTGAGCTCAGAGAGCGTTTGTTTGTGTGGTGGCGGCGTCTCAGGGGGGCGGGGCGCCGCCAAATAATGCCCGTCTGTTCAGAGACACAACAGAGCTGTTCAGGGCCGACTGAGGGGACAAAAGGACCTGGGGGGCTGGGGGGCTGGGGGGCTGTGTGTGTGTGTGTGTGTGTGTGTGTGTGTGTGTGTGTGTGTGTGTGTGTGTGTGTGTGTGTGTCACAAACTCGTTTTACAATCTTAAATATTTGTGAAATGCAGCTTCAGGTGTTAAAGGTTAACCTGGTGGACCCTGCAGCAACCACTCACACACACACACACACACACACACACACACACACACACACAGGACACATGCACTGTGTGTGTGTGTTATATATCTGAAATGATGTATATTTAATTAATGAAACTAGAGCTGCACCATATGAACAAGATTTTACTCTGCGATATTTATGCTCAGTGAGTGTGTCTGTGTGTGTGTGTGTGTGTGTGTGTGTGTGTGTGTGTGTGTGTGTGTGTGTGTGTGTGCTGTATATTTGAAATGATTCACACACACTGCTCTCACTGAACACACACAGCTTCTTGCCAGGTCAAACCAGCTGTTCTCCAAAAGACCGCCGGCCAACATTCAAACTCCAGAAAACACACAGAACAACAACTCAACAACATGACACACCTGCAGCCCCGCCCCCACAACACCTTCACACCCACACACCTTCCAGAGCGTTTTCACGGACAGGAAGCGTCCGCTTAAGGTTCGTTTATATGCAGCGTTAAATCTGGACGGAGCCTTCAGGAAGCTTCTGGATACCAACGACGTGGAGCAGCAGCCCCAGAAACCACATCCATCAACACGACTCCAGGTTCAGCTGTTTTAATGACTTGAGTTTGCATGAGTCACCAAGACAGCGAGTCACTGAATCATTTGAGCCACTGAATCACTGAGTTACTGAGTTACTGAGTTACTGAGTTACTAATTTACCGAGTTACCGAGTTACCAAGTTACTGAGTTACTAAGTTACCAAGTTACCGAGTTACTAAGTTACTGAGTTGCTGAGTTACCGAGTTACTGAGTTACTTAGTTACCGAGTTACTAAGTTACTGAGTTACTGAATTACTGAGTTACTAAGTTACCGAGTTACTGAGTTACTAAGTTACCGACTTACTGAGTTACTAAGTTACCGAGTTACTGAGTTACTAAGTTACTGAGTTACCTAGTTACCAAGTTACTAAGTTACCGAGTTACTAGTTACTGAGTTACTAAGTTACTGAGTTACCGAGTTACTGAGTTACAAAGTCATTGAGTTACTGAGTTACTGAGTTACCGAGTTACCAAGTTACTGAGTTACCAAGTTACTGAGTTACCGAGTTACTAAGTTACTGAGTTGCTGAGTTACCGAGTTACTGAGTTACATTGTTACCGAGTTACTAAGTTACTGAGTTACTGAATCACTGAGTTACTAACTTACCGAGTTACCGAGTTACTGAGTTAACGAGTTACCGAGTTACCGAGTTACCGAGTTACTGAGTTACTAAGTTACTGAGCCACTGAATCACTGAGTTACTGAGTTACTAAGTTACTAAGTTACTAAGTTACCGAGTTACCAAGTTACTGAGTTACTGAGTTACTGAGTCAGTCACCAAGAGGCCCCACTTGCGCACTGGCTACTTCCTGTTTAGGTCCTCCCACTGACTTGAATGGGATAAAATGACTGAACTGTGTGGCTGTTCCAGACTTGAGGACTTGGACGGTTTGTGACCTGGAACTTGTGGGACAGCGAGTGACTCGTGCTGAGTTGTTTGTTGTTTGTTTTCCCTCTCAGGGCTGGGTAACACTGTAACCAGCGTGACAGCTGATTGGCTCCCACAGATCCTGTCTGAATCAGATGGGCAGGTGACGGGCAGGTGGGCGGGGCAGGTGGGCGAGTCAGAGAGCGGTCAGCGACTCGCTCACATCACAGGTCCACCCAGCAGGTCAGCTCCACAGCATCTGTTACCGTGGTAACCGCCCTGCAGTTTATGTTCTGCTTTTACTCTGAGGTTAACACACTCAACCTGCTCCCTGGTCATGTGACGTCGGTGTGTGTGTGTGTGTGTGTGTGTGTGTGTGTGAGACACACCTGAGCAGATCTGCTGTCCGCCCCGTTGAGTTTCAACAGGCAGTTTTAATCCTGCTCCCTGCCCGGGATTACAGCCTCATAATGAGATTAGACCCTGACAGGGGCTCTCTCTCTCACACACACACACACACACACACACACACACACACACACACACACACACACACACACACAAAGCCTGGCAGAGAGGAGACGTTTCATGTGTTTTATTTCTGAGCCCTAATCTGATATTTGTGATTGTGAATCTGATTGATCAGCTCGTTTCTCCTTCCTGTTTGCTTTCCAGTCGTCATGGTGATCTCTCTCTGTGTGTGTGTGTGTGTGTGTGTGTGTGTGTGTGTGTGTGTGTGTGTGTGTGTGTGTGTGCAGAGCACTTTCTTATCATGAACACACATCAACACACAGCCCTGAGAGGAAACTGTCTTGTGATTGGTCGATGTGAAGGCAGAAACCCAGCAGGTGAGGTTTCCTCTGCAGGACCATCCCACACAGCAGCTTCATTCACAGCTTCATTCTCTCCAAATAATCTGCGAGTGGGATTAGATAATCCCACCGGGTTCAACACTAATCAGCTTGCTGCCAGAGTTTTCTTTGTGCCTTTGATGAGCAAACTCACCTTCACATGGAAAAAGGTGATAAAAGCAAATTAGTAAGAAATGATGTGAGAATGTGCATCAAATTTATTTAGGAAAAAAGTTACAAAATAATTACCCAAAAAAATATGAAAAAAAGCGGAAAAAGTGAAATATCATCCAAAATGTGCTTGAAAAAAAAATTGAAATATCACTTGAAAATTAGCAAATAAATACTGGAATTTAAAAAATGATAAGAAAACAAGTGATGATTATTACACATGTACATTAAAAATTAAATAACCAAAAATTACCAAGAAAAAAAAGCAAACGGGAAATTAGTGGGATTATCCCATCCCACTGCTGGATTATTTTTTTACCTTGTTGGAAGAAAAAAAAAAAAAACAACAAGATTTGAACAGTGAAGACGAGCTGAATGACTTTTTTTTTTAAAGTTAATCTGTTAATCCTCCCAGCAGGGAGAGCAGCGAGGCATTCGAGGCACGCAGGAATCCTCAGACTCCTAACACACATCAGCCTGGAATGTTTCCTCCCACGTTTTCAGGGTGTGTGTGTGTGTGTGTGTGTGTGTGTGTGTGTGTGTGATCTGCTGATAACAGATGACTTGGTCTTGACAGGAAGTGTTTGTCAGCTGGGCACTTCCTGTTTCACAAACTGGTTTTACAGTCAAATCCTTCCTGCTGGTTTACAGAGTGTTACTGGTTCTGCTCTGGAAACAAGCTGATTAGTGTTGAACCTGGTGGGATTATCTAATCCAACTGGCAGATTATTGGAAGAAAATGAAGATGTGAAAATTAAATAATCCTCAACATAACACTGAATTAAAGGACATGTTGACTCTGTGGTGGTTTGACTGTTTTTTGTTTGTTTGTTTTTTTGTTGTTGTTGGTTTGTTTGGTTTCACATCGACCAATCACAGGCCAGCCAGCACCACCTTAGTTCTCCCTCTGGGTTCCTGAAGGTGTCAGATGTGTGTGTGTGTGGTTTCAATCTGCTGCCGTGGTCGTGGAGTGAGGACGTTTGTTCGCTCTGAGCGGGAAGACGAGACCAAACAAATCCAGAAAGTGGATCAGTGGCTGAAGCTGGAAACAAGGAGGAAGAAGAGAAGAAGAAGCAGAAACACAAACAAGAGAATCTGCTCAGCATCAGGTTGTTGGTTCACACTGATGGAGCTGGACTGACCCTCTGACCACAGGAGGCTCAACTGGTCAGGACCAACTGGACTGACCCTCTGACCACAGGAGGCTCAACAGGACCAACTGGACTGACCCTCTGACCACAGGAGGCTCAACTGGTCAGGACCAACTGGACTGACCCTCTGACCACAGGAGGCTCAACTGGTCAGGACCAACTGGACTGACCCTCTGACCACAGGAGGCTCAGCTGGTCAGGACCAACTGGACTGACCCTCTGACCACAGGAGGCTCAACTGGTCAGGACCAACTGGACTGACCCTCTGACCACAGGAGGCTCAACTGGACCAACTGGACTGACCCTCTGACCACAGGAGGCTCAACTGGACCAACTGGACTGACCCTCTGACCACAGGAGGCTCAACTGGACCAACTGGACTGACCCTCTGACCACAGGAGGCTCAACTGGTCAGGACCAACTGGACTGACCCTCTGACCACAGGAGGCTCAACTGGTCAGGACCAACTGGACTGACCCTCTGACCACAGGAGGCTCAACTGGACCAGCTGGACTGGGACATGGTTCAGAGGGGAACGTTAGTGAGAACAGTTGGAGACCTGTTGTTGTAGAACCCTGTAGAACCCTCAGGTCCTCTGGCCTTGTTGTTGTTGTTGTTGTTTTTGTGTTGGACGTCTCCGTCCTGACTCATCTGGTCTGTGTCCCTCTCGACCTTCCGTCCAGGTGACGGCCGGGACGTCCACATCTTATGTAACGCCATTAAAGTCGCCTGGTTTCCACGGCGATTAGGAGGGCGCTGCTCCCTGGTCATGTGACCTGAGATTAGCTTGTGAAGCTAAAGAGGGACGCTCGTAAACACACGGTAATCCTCCACACCACCGCACTCGTGCTGCCTTCACTGACATCCACAAACCGAAACTGCCACAAACTGTCTCGGCTCCATGATCTGCAACCCTGGACATTAGTTTGGGTTTAGTTTGCTGAGACAAGGGGACAGGCCTGTCGCCCATCCCGGCACCACA
>NC_044003.1:543592-553592 GCF_902150065.1 Myripristis murdjan | reverse complement strand
CCTCTCTCTGCTGTGGAATCTGATTTGATGAACGTGAACGCACCAAACATCCAGAATCAGTGGAATGCAGCCTGCACCCTGCGCCCTGCACCCTGCGCCCTGCGCCCCGAACCCTGCGCCCTGCAGCCTGCGCCTTGCAGACTGCACCCTGCGTCCCGCACCCTGCGTCCTGCACCCTGCGCCCTGCGCCCTGCAGCCTGCACCCTGCGCCCTGCAGCCTGCACCCTGCAGCCTGTGTCCCGCACCCTGCGCCCTGCAGCCTGTGCCCTGCACCCCGCACCCTGCAGCCTGCGTCCTACACCCTGCACCCTACGCCCTGCAGCCTGCACCCTGCAGCCTGCGCCCCGCACCCTGCAGCCTGCGCCCCGCACCCTGCGCCTTGCAGACTGCACCCTGCGCCTTGCAGACTGCACCCTGCATCCTGCACCCTGCTTCCTGCACCCTGCAGCCTGCGCCCCGCACCCTGCGCCTTGCAGACTGCACCCTGCGCCTTGCAGACTGCACCCTGCAGCCTGCACCCTGCAGCCTGCGCCCCGCACCCTGCGCCTTGCAGACTGCACCCTGCGCCTTGCAGACTGCACCCTGCGCCTTGCAGACTGCACCCTGCGCCTTGCAGACTGCACCCTGCGTCTTGCACCCTGCTTCCTGCACCCTGCAGCCTGCGCCCTGCAGACCACGGCCCGCAGTGCCACCACCGCAGACAACACATCAACACACAAACACAGAGGCGTCCGGGGAGACGGCGGCTCGCGGCTGACTGCTCCTCCAACAGGTTGATAATTATTAATCAATAATTAATATTAATGTTGGGCACTCCAAGCGGAGGGGGCGTCGCTGCTCGTACCTGACGTTATCATACAGGATGTTGCTGAGGCTCCGCCCACTGACAGGCTGCTGCTCACAAACATTAATCATCAGAAATATGGTGGTTTATTTAAGAGGTTTATTATTATTTCATTTTTATCATTTTTAGTATGATCATTGCTAGATTTCTATATCTGACAAAAAAAATTCATATCAGTCCAGTATCACTGAGCTGACCTTTAACCCTGGACCCCAGGTTGAACCCCCGCTGCATCATCATGACAAGTGACATATTATGCATTTAATATCCTGCTCTCCTGCGGCAATGAGGCTGTTACACAGTTCACATGTGCTTGACATGTTCGAGTGTCATTTGTCTAAAGTCACAACAACAACAACAACAACAACAACAACAACAACAACAACAACAACAGCAGCACTGAGCCCGGATGGGACCTGCTGTGCGCAGCTGGTTTTGCTGCACTGAACTCGCTGGTTTTAGTTATTAGATGAACTCGGATCCGGAGAGACCAACACCGAACTCCCTTCAACAAACCGACACCGTTAAAGATTCTCCGCTTTGAGGCGAAATGGACAAACTTCATAACCACATCAACGCGTTTCCTGCAGCTGTTTGATCCGCTTCGTCCTTCGGCATGAATACCTACCACAAACCAGGGCGGGATTAGATTAAAATGCAGACTCTTAGTCCCAGGTCCAGCTGCTGGCTAAACCCGTCTCGGTGTAGCTGCGATGGAGGAAGATCCGTGGGCTTCAGCAGCGCACACACACACACACACACACACACACACACACACACACACACACACACACACACAGTTAGAGGTAGAAAGTGAGCGGAAGAGGCGCTGGCCGGGAAGCGAGTGTGCGCCGCACCAAAGGAGAAATATCACCAAGTATTCATCTTCATTCTATAACACTTTAAGAATTGCGTAATGTTTACAAATGAACGCGGAGTTATTAAAGTGGAGAGTTTCTAAATGGAGTTCAGTGGAGCTCTGACGACCGACACACGGAGGAACATCCTCCCGTCAGACTCAAGACTCTCCGTCGATGTTGGTCTTCTGCTGCTTTTGAAGCGTTTAGAAGAGACGCTGTTATCTGCCGCATCAGGCTCACACACACACACACACACACACACACACACACACACACACACACACACACACACACACACACACACTTCCGTGTACACGCAGTTTGGAGGAATGATGTTAGAAAACGGGGCCGGTCGCACCCGGACGGGACCAGGACTCTCCGCCTGCCGGTGCGTCTCCGGCGGGGCGGCGGGTCTCCGGCGGGTCTCCGACACGCAGAGCTGCAGCCTCTGATCTCAACTCGTTTCTGGATGGAGGAAAGTCCTAAGAGGCGTAAAGATCCACAAACTGCCACTCACCTCGGAAAGTTTCCCAAACTGTCGGTCCCGTCGGCGGGCGGAGCGATCAGAGCCAACCGCTCAGTGTTTCCCCATGAAAACTGTCCAGCTGCTCGGCTCCGCGTCTCCGTGTGTGTGTGTGTGTGTGTGTGTGTGTGCGCGCCGTTCACTGGGCTGCCAACCCTACTGCGCATGCGCCATCGCTCCTAAAAAATGCTATAAAAGTTAATTTTGAAAATTAAAGCGTCCTGAGACAGGGAGGGCGCAGCAGCCTGAAAGCCGACACCACACTCTGAGGCTCCGGGTGCAAACAGGGACCCGCACGGCTCTCCCTCCTGCGGCCGCCTCTTCCTCTTCCTTTTTTTTTTTTTTTTCTTTTTTTGAGCCAGACCACAGACATCACACACTTCACCACGGCATGTCTGAGGGGAGGAGACACACAGCTACCCCCTGAGGTTAAAATGGTAAAATTCCTCAAACACACACACACACACACACACACGCACACACACACACACACACACACACACACACACACACAAACTCACAAATGTTTAAGAAAAACGTTTAAAAAATGCTGAGATTATAAATCAGCATCTGGACTTTGGAGAGACATCGCCATTCAGAAGAAAACAATGTTGTGAGCAAATCACCAGAACATCGTCTGAGAAAACAAGTAGTTTGTTTGTTTTTTAAATGAGAAGAACCCTTTCTTTATATAGTTAGTGAGAAATTAATAAAGAGCAACAAGAAAAAAAAAAAAAAACCCGCGGGGCCTCAGCAGCTGCAGAGCCGCAGGAAACAGCGGGACCCTCACCCGACCCTCACCGGACCCTCACTGGACCCGGTTTCCTCAGAGTGGGCAGCATCTTTCAAACCAGGCTGCTCCTTCACCTTCACCTTCCTCCTCCTCTTCCTCCTCCTCTTCCTCCTCTCCAGAAAACCCTCAGAGAAAAGTTTGGTCACAATAAACTGAGCGGGCAGCACCGCAGACCCCTTAGGAATATTATAGAGATATTATAGAGATATTATGGAGATATTATAGAGATTTCCCCTCGGTACTCTGCAGCTCAGTCAGCTGACGACTCACATGTAAAAGCCTGTGTGTGTGTGTGTGTGTGTGTGTGTGTGTGTGTGTGTGTGTGTGTGTGTGTGCGTGTGTGTGCGTGTGTGTGTGTGTGTGTGTGACCCGCGGTCTCTCACGCTGCTGACGCGTTTCGATTTTTAATCATAAAATTTGTGGAAGTCACCGCAGCGCCGTCCGGACCGGCAGCGGGTAGTCTCACTGAGCCAGCCGCTGCCCCGGCCCTCCTGCTCCTCCTCCTGCTCCTCCTCCTCCTGCTCCTCCTCCTCACCTGAGCTGTGGCTCAAACAGCGGTTGAGGGTTCAGGTGCGCAGACACGCAGTCAGAGCCAGAACAGAGAGCTCCATGTCTTCAGGAATCATCATCACATGTTCAAAATTAAATTACAGAAAAATTAACATCAACTGTGAATTTCGATCTAAAAAAAAAAAAATTAGAAAACAATTATCAAAAAATAACTAATAAATAAATAAATGAATAAAAATAAAAATAAAAAAACAATCGAAGTGACTTTTATCAAGAAGGTTCAATAAAATCATTTTAAATCATTCTAGATCATCTCAGACTCCCTGGGATCCACAGCGGCCTGCTGACGTTTCACAGCAGATACCAGATAGAAACCTGTGTCGCCCCCTGCTGGCCACAGCACTGCACTGCAAAGACATCAGTTACATCAGTCACTTCCGCCCTGACAGACTGACTTTCAGGCAGAGGTACATTTACAGAAAAATTAAAGGTGCCTTATGGAAAATCGCTGAGAGACTCAACTGACAATCTGGAGTTAACACATTTCTTGTCTGTCCGGCTCCTGTCAACAGAAATATTCTGACATTTGAGTTTTTGCTTCGTCCTGTGATCACTCAGCTTGTCAGTTTGATGGAAAATGGCCGTGAACTGTGTTGTCAGACGGCCCCTGAACACACCACCAGGGCCCCTTATTTCAAAAAGGTCCTGAAAAGCCAACAGTGCTGCTGCTTTGAGGAAAACTCCTGTGGAGGACTTTATTGGGCTGATGGAAAACTGGAGTGAAGAAAGTGTGAAGGCTCTGAAAGTTCATGTTCATATCGTAGTGGAATGAATGGAGGAAAGGGAGGAGGAGTGATGTGGCAGCTCTGAAAGCCCACTGCTCGCTCTGGGAGGAGAGCAGAGGAACCTTCTGGAACCTGCAGAGGAACCGGGACGGGGGTTTCACTTAAAGGACCGTCCTTGACAGAGCTGAGGGTTTGTAAGCGCCGCCCTTCATTCCTCAGAGGGTGTGTGTGTGTGTGTGTGTGTGTGTGTGTAATAAAAGCTGTTGACAGCAGAGCAGAGAACCTGTTTGGGTCTGACAGGCGAGTCTGAGCCTGCAGCCTCAGACCAGCAGAGCAAAACAACACGAGCTCACTGCTCTCAGAGCCGGAGCTCCGCCCACCAGCGAGAAACAAAACACACAAAACGCACAACTTTATTGTACGAACATGAGCTGACAGGAAGAGTGTGTTCAGGGGTGTGTGTGTGTGTGTGTGTGTGTGTGTGTGTGTTTGTTCACCAACAAACTGAAACAAGAGACATGAGGAAAACAACAAACAGGAAACAGCAGGAACATCTGGGAACACAGAGGAACATGAGGGAACACAGAGGAACATGAGGGAACACAGAGGAACATGAGGGAACATGGTCTAAGTGACATGTAGATCTTCTCTGTTGGATCTGAACACCTGAGAGGCGGAGCTTCAGTGAGGAGGAGGAGGAGCCTCTGCTGCTGATTGTTTTTCCACTTTGAAGCAATTTAAGGGGAAATTTAAAGGTCATTTTGCGGAAATTGCCTAATAATTTCCCTTAAATATGTTAATTTGTTGTAGTTGTCATGTTATTTTTTTGTACTTTTCCCCTCTGATTTCTGTTATTGTTTTCCAAATTCTCTAGTGTTTTTTTTATTATTTTATTTTATTTTATTAATTTTTTAAAAAATATTTAAATATTTTTTGGTGCCAGTTTTCTTGTAACTTTTAATAATTTCTTGTTCCTTTGCTCATCTTTTCCCCCCGCGGTTCTGAAGGAAATCAAGTGAATTTGCTCAAGTTTCAAAGTGTTAAAAAATGTATCTGATAACTTTTCTGTAATGTAAATGTCTTGTAATGTTTTTTCTAAGTTTGATTTGCTAATTGCATTTTCTCATTGAAGGAAAGAAATCAGTGAAAAGACTTTAATCAGATTTTTACGGTGCGGCTTCACAACCTCTATTATTAAATATTTGATGGTGAAACTGTTAGTACTGTATTAGTGATTATTATTCTTATAGCATGATGTTGTTGTGCTTAAATCACAGAAGCTGAAGCGTGTCATATTTCTGTGTGTTGAATGTTGAACGTTTCACTTCAATAAAATCCAACAGATCCTCCGGCTGGGCTCACCTGGGGCTTTATTAAGAAACTTCAACATATAAAAACACCACTTGGAGGGAAGTATTTACAGTCCTTTCATAAAAAGCTACAGAGCTCTGTACACACATTTACATGTTTTCCCTTTTCACTTTGCATAAGCAGACAGACGAGCCGCACCACAGCCACAGAGGAGAGGCATGAAACCGAACACGACAAACTCCCAGAAGACAGCGACACGACGGAGCTCCGGGTCCCAGTTTCTGACAGACAGAAGCAGAAGGGAGAAGATCTGCAGCCTCAGCCTCAAAGTGCAGGACTGAGCTCCGGAGGCGGCGTGGCGGCGGCGGCGTGGAGGACGGCGGCTGCTCGCTTCACTGCAGAGGAAAACAAAACAAACAAAAAAAACACGTCAGAGCCTCTTCGTCTGGAGGAAACTCCAAAACGTTTCCTTCAAACTGAGAGTGAAGGGAAGCAGCAGGTCTGCAGCCTCCAGGTGAGACTCTGACCTCTGACAGGACGCTCACCTCACACAGCACACAGGCAGGAAACAGCCGGAAACAACAAGAAACAGCCAGAAACAACAAGAAATGCACAGGAAACAGACGGAAACAACAGGAAACAGCCGGAAACAACAAGAAACAGCCAGAAACAACAAGAAATGCACAGGAAACAGCCGGAAACAACAGGAAACAGCCGGAAACAACAGGAAACAGCCGGAAACAACATGAATTGCACAGGAAACAGCCGGAAACAACAGGAAACAGCCGGAAACAACATGAATTGCACAGGAAACAGCCAGAAACAACAAGAAACAAGAAGAAACAGCCGGAAACAACAGGAAACAGCCGGAAACAAGAAGAAATAGCCGGAAACAACAGGAAACAGCCGGAAACAAGAAATGCACAGGAAACAGCCGGAAACAACAGGAAAGAGCCAGAAATGCACAGGAAACAGCCAGAAACAACAGGAAACAACAGGAAACAGCCGGAAACAACAGGAAACAGCCGGAAACAACAGGAAATGCACAGGAAACAGCCAGAAACAACAAGAAATGCACAGGAAACAGCCGGAAACAACAGGAAACAGCCGGAAACAACAGGAAACAGCCAGAAACAAGAGGAAACAAGAAGAAACAGCCGGAAACAACAGGAAATGCACAGGAAACAGCCGGAAACAACAAGAAATGCACAGGAAACAGCCGGAAACAACAGGAAACAGCCGGAAACAACAGGAAACAAGAAGAAACAGCCGGAAACAACAGGAAACAAGAAGAAACAGCCGGAAACAACAGGAAACAGCCGGAAACAACAGGAAATGCACAGGAAACAGCCGGAAACAACAGGAAACAGCCGGAAACAACAAGAAATGCACAGGAAACAGCCAGAAACAGCCGGAAAAAACAGGAAAAAACAAGAAACAGCCGGAAACAACAGGAAACAGCCGGAGACAACAAGAAATGCACAGGAAACAGCAGGAAGGCAGGAAACGACACAGCACAAAGACAACAACAGGAAACGGCGGTGCACCAACAGGAGGCGGTGGGACAGGAAGTGGGCGGGGTCACACGGGCTTGGTGGTGCTGTTGTACACCAGCGTGTCCTGCTCCTCTGGCAGAGCGGCGGCGGTGGTGGCTACGGTGGCGGCCGCTCGCCGCGCTCGATCTCTCCTGGACTTCAGCACGCAGTACGCCAGGACCGCCAGCGCCGCCAAGATGGCCACCGCCAAGATCACGGCCACCGCGATCGAGCCTGCAGGGGCAGAGTGATGTCACTTCCTGTGGCTCTTCATCATTAGTTTTGTCTTCATGGTGCAGACAGGCTGTTAGTGGTGATTTACTCTGCCACGTTTCTTAAAGAGCTTTTAAATAAAATGCACCACCACCATCATCATCATCATTATTATTATTATTATTATTGTCGTTGTTGTTGGCCATTAATTAATGTGACTCTTTCATCCAGACACCAGCAGGTCAAAGGTCACAGACGACACTGAACATACACCAGAGAACACACACTCACACACACACACACACACACACACACACACACACAGTAAATACATTAGTGAAGAATCCAGACTGACCTGATTCGCTCTCCTCTTCCTCAAAGCGCTCAAACATTCCTCTGGCAAACACATGACGCTCTGCAGGACACACACACACATACACACACACACACACGCACACACACACACACACACACACACACACACACACACACACACACACACACAGTGAGATGAGTGTAGGTTTGGATTTATTCTCGTGTTTAACATATTAGTACCATGTGATCCCGTCATACTGTATGGTACTGCTGCTACTACATGTCTATGTACTACATGTTACCATGTGGTGCTAACTGGTACTTCACCGTACTAAGAGGTACTGCAGTACTGTGTACTACCTGGTACTGCCTTGCGGTAGCAGGTAGTACATGGCAGCACTGGGTGATACTGCAAATACTGAGCACGTTTACATGCACACCATATTTCTGTATCATTTGGAATATCCTCAATAATCCGGTTGTGTGAGTCATGTAAACACACTGAACCAGATTAAGGTAAGATTCCGGTTGGAGAATATTCCGGATCAGACCCCTGGCATGTTCCTGTTCCAACCGGAATATTGTGCCATGTAAACACCTTAATCTGAAAACGCCCCAAACCGGAATATTCAGTCACGTCTGTGCATGCTCGATTCACAAGGAATCCTGGGGTGTCTTTGTTGCTATGGTTACTGCAAGTAGTGTTGCTAACCGGTGGCCGTTTGACCGGTTGTTGACGGTTTGACCTTTAACTGAATAATCTTGTCGGTTAAGGCCAAACGTGTCATCGCCAACACAGATGCGCACGTCAGATTGTAAATACAGTAACTTCCGTAAAGTTTGCTCTATCGAAAAAATTCCAGCTGTTCCTGAAAGCTAAGAAGTTGGTCATGAGCCCACATACAGTTTAATACGGTAACCATGGCGATGGGATGCTCTGCCGGGCTTGGATTACGTCATCACGCTCAGAGCTCAGCTCGTAGAGACAGAGCGGAGAAGCGAGCCGAGCTCATGGTGATCACGGAGAGTTTGAACAAAGTTTGTCCTGCAAGTCTGCAAGAGTCAAAACCACCAAGCAGACTCATCGAGGAGTCTGGAGACAAGATTTTTCATGAGGAGAGAGAGATTTCTTCTACACCACGGTAAGCAGCATGCGTAAATTACATAATGTTAGCAGGATATCATGTAGGCTCTTGATGAAGGGTGTTCCATATTATCTTCTGTCTGAACTGGTTTTGGACCTGCTGAGGGGAACATCCAAGGTACAGAATGGACACGGACGCCTTCTTGACTGTCTGTAAACTTTACAGACGGTCTGTAAACTTTACAGACGGTCAAATAATATTCTCGGTTAACTGAAATAAACCGATTAATGAGGCCCGGTGGTCGACCAAGAAAATTTTCCATTTTTGCCGTCCCTCACTGCAAGCAGGGAGAACGACCTGGGAACAGCAGCAAGAGCCAGGAGTCTGCAGTCGGCCTTCAGCCGATCAGAGACTGAAAATATCATGGAGGCTGTCGATGGGACAAAACACAAATAGCGACAGAAGAAGAAGAAGGCTTCTACGTGGCAGTACTTGGCAGTACTTGGCAGTACCTGGCAGTACTTGGCAGTACTTGGCAGTACTTGGCAGTACCTGTGACTCCATGGCAGGCCTGATATTCAGTGACTCTGTGGTACTTGGCAGTACCTGGCAGTACTTGGTAGTACTTGGCAGTACCTGTGACTCCGTGGCAGGCCTGATACTCAGTGACTCTGTGGTACTTGGTAGTACTTGGCAGTACTTGGCAGTACCTGGCGGTACCTGGCAGTACTTGGCAGTACTTGGCAGTATCTGGCAGTATCTGGCAGTACCTGTGACCCCGTGGCAGGCCTGATACTTAGTGACTCTGTAGTACTTGGCAGTACTTGGCAGTACTTGGTAGTACTTGGCAGTACTTGGCAGTGCCTGGAAGTACTTGGTAGTACTGGGCAGTACTTGGTAGTACTTGGTAGTACTTGGTAGTACTTGGCAGTACCTGGCAGTCCTTGGTAGTACTGGGCAGTACTTGGAAGTACTGGGCAGTACTTGGAGGTACCTGTGATCCTGCGGTGGTACCTGTGACCCTGTGGTGGTACCTGTGACCCTGTGGTGGTACCTGTGACCCCGCGGCGGTACCTGTGACCCCGCGGCGGTACCTGTGACCCCGTGGCGGTACCTGTGACCCCGTGGCGGTACCTGTGACGCCGTGGTGGTACCTGTGACCCCGCGGCGGTACCTGTGACCCCGCGGCGGTACCTGTGACCCCGTGGCGGTACCTGTGACCCTGC
>NC_044003.1:536092-538592 GCF_902150065.1 Myripristis murdjan | reverse complement strand
TGCTGTATTATTGCTCTCACCGGCTCCGCGCTCCGGGCCCGCCAGGTGTTTGTCGTACACGGAGTCCAGGATGAAGTTCTTGAAGCCGGCCTTGGGGACGAACCTGCAGACGAACCGGTTCCGGTGCAGGCAGTTGAAGAGGGAGCAGGTCCGGACCCCCCCGTCCCCCTCCCCCTCCACCAGCGCCAGGTTGCACCGCGGCTCCCCGCAGCAGGCCCGCACGCAGTCCTGCGGGGAGGCGTCGGCCGGGGCGGACAGGAAGGTCGCTCCGTCCCGCACCGCCTCCTCCGCGTCCAGCACGAAGTTGTCCCTGCCGGGCCGGAAGCTGCCGGAGCAGTCCGGGCCGTCCGGAGCCGGAGCCGGGACGGGGTCCGGGTCCGGGTCCTGCGCCGCCCCGCAGGGCAGCAGCAGGGCCAGAGGAAGCAGCAGGGAGACGCAGCTCAGCTTCATGTCTGCGGCTCTGATCTCCTCCTGCTGACGCCGAGCAGCCGCGCCGACAAATCAATTATCAATCAGACTCGATCAGTTATCAATCAGACTCGATCAGTTATCGATCACAGACTCGGGTCCGTCCCGGAGGCCAGCAGGAGGCTGTTTACCTGAGGAGGGAAGGTGAGAGTCCACAGTCCGCTGCCTCCGTCACTGACAGCTCAACTGACACGAGCCTCAGGTGTGTCTCACCTGCACACACCGGAAGTGAAATTGGAGTCTTCAGCTCGTTAGGATGACGTCAGCCAGGTGTGGCAGGTGCGGGGTTTCGGTGGAGTTGAGAAACAGTGAGCAGAGGTGCTAATAACACCTGTTCAGAAAACACACCTGCACCACATTAAAGCTGTTTCTTTTTTATTATTATTTTTTATGTAACTTAAATTCAAAAAAGTAAATTAATATTATTGTTGTTAGTAGTAGTAGTATCACTATTGTCATCATAATCACAACATGGCTAACATAAACAACAACAATATTAATAATAGCCTAATATCATCTTGTTTATTCACGTGCACGGCTCTCATGACATGAGCCAGGCTCATCAAACAATCAAATATTGTTACACTTTTAATTTGAAAACTTCTTTGTTTTTCTGATATTTTCTGGTAATTTGCTTGTCATTTCTTGCTAATTTCTTTCTTTTTCTTTTCTTTTCTTTTTTTTTTTTTTACACCAGTGTTGCAGTCATTTCTTGTGAATTTGCTCCCCGCCTGTCCCTGCATGTTTTACATTTCATTCTTACTAAATCCCAGAGTGGAACAAAAACTAGTTTTACCAGGTTTTTTCTCTCTCAAATTTGCAACTTTATAAACAACTTTAATCTCAGAATTTTTTATTTTAAATTTTTGGGCAAATTTGTGATGTAACAATCTCAGAATTTGTGGGTTTGGGCCCTGATGGTCTGAATGTGCTGTCATAACAAACTGCCCTGCAACCTGTTGTGTTTGGGTGAACTGGCCCTTTAACAGCAACATTACATCCATATGGTCATCGTCACGCTGTTCACTATGAAGCTAACTAATTAATTAACAGTTTGCACAACTGTCATCTAGAAAAAAAAATCAAGCAGGTAACAGGAAGGTAACGTCAAGACTATTAATGTGAAAAAGCAACAGGAACAGCTGAGCTCACTTCCTGTCCGCCATGTTCAGATAATTAAATATCCAATTAAGCCATTATTAGCAAACTGTCTCACCTGGATGTCCTGTTTTAGAGTCAGCTGAGGACACACCTAATGATAACGTGTGTGTGTGTGTGAGTGTGTGTGTGTGTGTGTGTGTGTGTGATCGATGAGCTCCTGGATCTGTCCGACGGCCAGCAGAGAGCCAAGCTGCACCTGAGGACTTTTATTGTGAAACCTGAGTTGTTTTGTGGAAAGGAAACTCAGAGGAAGTCTCTGTATGGAAACATGGAGCAGCCATGACAGTGACTGGCTGCCCTGTGCCTGTCAGATTCATCCACCAAGTCACTGTCTGACGTCAAATAGTCCCTCCTGTCGGACGGAGCCAAACAATCTTCCTTCAAGACACGGACCCTCTGAAATGAGCAACTTCACCGAAATATGACCCAGAATTATTAGCAAGAAATTAGTTTATATGAAAACGAACCAAACAAAAAGAAAGTTACAAGAGAAACCAAGAAAATAACCTAAAATTTGACCCCAAAAAGTTTTCATGACCAGCTCAGCTCAGCAGCTCTGCCATAAACTCTGCCTTTGATCAAAGTCTATAATGTTCAGTTTGTGTTGACATTGTGCAGAATGTGTCACTTTAATTCTGTGTTTGTTACTGAGGTTGTAGTTTGCAGAGGTCTGCTACTGGACTGCATTATACTGAGAGGGGTTTCTAGTTTTTTGTCACTCCCTATGTATACACAATGAGGGGGGACAGAATAGTGGAAACAGCAGCACTAACTGAGCTCAGTGCCACACAGGTGAAGCAGCTCCTCAGTGAAGTGACGTGTTCAGGCTGAGAGAGAAAAGCACAGCAGCTTCGGAGGCTTGAGGTCGGTG
>NC_044003.1:526092-528592 GCF_902150065.1 Myripristis murdjan | reverse complement strand
ACAGTGAGTGTGTGTTGAGGGGGCGGGACTCACAGTGAGTGTGTGTGTGTTAGGGGGCGGGGCTCACAGTGAGTGTGTGTGTGTTAGGGGGGCGGGGCTCACAGTGTGTGTGTGTTAGGGGGCGGGGCTCACAGTGAGTGTGTGTGTTAGGGGGCGGGGCTCACAGTGAGTGTGTGTTGCGGGGGGCGGGGCTTACAGTGAGTGTGTGTTGCGGGGGGCGGGGCTCACAGTGAGTGTGTGTGTGTTAGGGGGCGGGGCTCACAGTGAGTGTGTGTTAGGGGGGCGGGGCTCACAGTGAGTGTGTGTTGCGGGGGGCGGGGCTTACAGTGAGTGTGTGTTGCGGGGGGGGCGGGGCTTACAGTGAGTGTGTGTTGCGGGGGGCGGGGCTCACAGTGAGTGTGTGTTAGGGGGCGGGACTCACAGTGAGTGTGTTGCTGGGGGGCGGGGCTCACAGTGAGTGTGTGTGTTAGGGGGCGGGGCTCACAGTGAATGTGTGTTGCGGGGGGGGCGGGGCTTACAGTGAGTGTGTGTTGGGGGGGCGGGGCTTACAGTGAGTGTGTGTTGGGGGGGGCGGGGCTTACAGTGAGTGTGTGTTGGGGGGGCGGGGCTTACAGTGAGTGTGTGTTGCGGGGGGGCGGTGTACACCGTCACGCAGCCGTCCAGGAACAGGAAGCAGCTGATGTGGGCAGGAGGCGGCTGGTCGGGCCGGTCCTGCTGCAGACGATGGAACATGTGGAGGTCCCAGGGCAGAGGGCGGCGCTCCACCTGCAGCACACACACACACACACACACACACACACACACACACACACCCCTCAGCTGTTATGTAAACACAACAGGCGACACACAGCCTCACCGTCCTCAGCAGGAAATCTGCTACAGAACATCTGAGTGACAAACAAACTAATTCATTAACTTTTATAATGACTTAATGCAGAGCAGCAGACGAGGTTCTCCAACTGTTCTCACTAACGTTCCCCTCTGAAGTCTGTATGTAGCACAGGCTCATTATTTTAGGAATATCATGACTGATGTTTTTTACATTAATGTTTAAAAAAATTCTCACACACTCCCTGCAGTACTCTAATGTACCACTTGGGGGTGCAAGCCTTCATTTGAGTACCACTGTTATGTAAAACATAAACTGACATTTCCAAAAGGAAAAAAAAAAAAACTTTTTTCTAAAATTCAGTTTCTTAGAACTGTGCCTCCTGATTGGCTCACCTTGATGATGACATCATCCTGCTGCGCCGTGCCCGAGTAGAGGCTGAAACTTTCTCCGTCTACCAGTTTGGAGAGGACGAAGAAGAGCTCACTTCCTGTTGGACAGCACATTAAAAACAAAACTTCACAGTTAAACTTCAGGACCTTTCAAACGGTCAGGTCTGCACACAAACCAGGTGAGAGCATGGTCAGCAGATTATCTGAGGAGGAGGAGGAGGAGGAGGAGGAGGAGGAGCTTACCGAGTGGCAGGACAGCGTCCTCCTGCACGGCGGGGAGTGGGCGGAGCTCCGAGTGCAGGTCTGGACAGGAAGTCAGAGTCATGTGACCCAGCAGCCGCTGCCGCACCTCCGGGCTGCAGGGATCCAACATGGCCGCCTCTGCTGCAAGAGAGACACGTCACTCCATGCTCTCTGTGTGTGTGTGTGTGTGTGTGTGTGTTTTGTTTTTAACTCGTTTTCATTTGAATGTTAATTTGTTTCAGCTTGTTCTAATGTTTTTATGTCTGATGAAATTAAACTGGTGATGTTCTTTATTCTCTGAAACAGTGTTTCCTAGCACAGCGAGGGACTTTCTAACAGACGTACCTTCCTTCAGCTTCACCAAAACACAAACCAGCGCTAACATACCATCACTAAAACCCTGAGGCCAAACACTGTGCACATGTCAGACAAACTAAATACACACGTTGTAAATGCTGTGTACAGAGGAGGATTTGGAGCTGAATAACAGACCCTTTACAGGAAGTCATGGTAAACTTAATGTAAGTGTAAAAGCTTTCCCGCTGAGCAGGAGGCCAGTTTAGCTCCGCCCGGCTGCTCACTCTGTGCCGGGGCCAGCTCCATGTCCTGCTGCTCCTGCTGCTCCTCCAGAGAGCCGGGGGGGCCTGCAGAGCCGCCGGCCTCCATGCTGGCCTCCTGGATGGGACTGAGTTTTTTGCGGGGCTCGGCGCCGGGCCTCGGGGTGATGGCGGGGGGGGCGGGGCTCCTCCCTCACGCTGCCCTGATGGTCTGTTGGTCACATTCACAGATCTGTGATCAGTCAGAGGGAAACCCTGGAGCCACAATCACAACATCCTCATCCTCATCCGGACTCGACTCCAAACCGGCTCCAGAAAGGTTTTCTGTCTAAAAATGTGACTTCAAATATCAGAATTGTGAAGTTTTTTTTTACTGTTTTAATCTCAGGAATAATCTGAGTCCATCGTGTTTCCCCTGCAGTGTCACTAACACACGTCATATTTAATACGCGCACTGAGCCCAGTACATGAGATGTGAT
>NC_044003.1:503592-521092 GCF_902150065.1 Myripristis murdjan | reverse complement strand
GGTAACTGCAGTAGCTACTGCGGTTCTCTGTGGTACCTGCAGTAGTTACTGTGGTTCTCTGTGGTACCTGCAGTAGTAACTGCGGTAGTCTGTGGTACCTGCAGTAGTAACTGTGGTTCTCTGTGGTACCTGCAGTAGTAACTGTGGTTCTCTGTGGTACCTGCAGTAGTTATTGTGGTTCTCTGTGGTACCTGCAGTAGTAACTGTGGTTCTCTGTGGTACCTGCAGTAGTAACTGCGGTTCTCTGTGGTACCTGCAGTAGTAACTGTGGTTCTCTGTGGTACCTGCAGTAGTTATTGTGGTTCTCTGTGGTACCTGCAGTAGTAACTGTGGTTCTCTGTGGTAAGTGCAGTAGTAACTGCGGTTCTCTGTGGTACCTGCAGTAGTAACTGTGGTTCTCTGTAACTGTGGAGTGCAGTACCGTTGCGCTCCTGCCGTTTGCGTTGGAAGTAGCGCTGAGCTCGCAGTTCCTCGAAGCTGAGCTCTGTGGTGCCGTTCAGCAGTTCATCCTTACAGTACATGCTCTGCTCCTTGGCCCCGCCCTCTTCTCTGACTCCACCCAGTTCACGTGGCTCCACCCCTTCGATAAAGGGTTGCCATGTTGTCTGCTCTTTTTTATTGGCTGACCTGCCGGCGACAGGAGAGACAAGAAGACGTTATCAGTCCATGCATCATGATGTGTTCAAGTCACACAGGAAAAAATGTATGAATGACATGACATTTATTCATTAATTCAAATTTAACTCTTAACTACAGTACATAACAACATACTCCACCATTTTTGATGCTAAGTGGAAGAAAGTGGAGGCACATTTATCTGGGCTATTTATTAAAGACGGTGCATCGAGGTGCCCCTCATAAGTACACAGTGTAAGCGTTCTGTGTCTGTGAAAGATGAGAGGATCCTGCTGCTCCCACTGAAACTGGCTGTTTGTTCATCATGTGGACTTTGAGCAGCAGCTGTGTGTCGAGCTGCTGTGAGCACGCTGTAACTCACCCGGCCGCCGGCGGGTCGGCTGCTGGCAGCGGTCGCGGCGGCTGGCAGCTGATGCGCTGTGGGACGGGCAGGCCGGAGGTGCAGCCGAGCCTCTGAGGAAGCTGGGAACAAACAAAACAAAACAATCCATCAGCACTTCTCCACAGAACCTGCAGAGCCGCTCCCGGCTGAGGAACCCGGCTGAGGAACCCGGCTGAGGAACCCGGCTGGACTGACCTGCAGCTCTGCTGCTTCAGTCCGGTTTTCATCCAAGATCCTGACCGGGACGTTACGGTCATCCCCTCCGGCCCGGGGCAAGTCCAGGTTCAGCCCGAGAGAGAGACCTGATGGGAAGAAGACACAGCTGGTCAAAATTTACACCAACTGAGAGAGAGAAAGACCGTCAATAAAGTGTTTTTATAGATTAAATTATGTTAAAGTACCTGTGCTGTGTGGCTGTGGTTTACTATCCAAAGATGCACAGCTGAGATTTATTTTGAGCCTAAAGGTTAGAGAAGTGGGCTTGTAACTGGAAGATCACTGGTTCGATCCCCAGACAGGCAGGAAAATGTGGGGTGGGTGAATGAACAGCAATCAGCACAGATGCTCAGCGCACTACACCAGGTTAATAAAGGTTTAGAATAAAAAAAAGGGGGACAGCATTTAGCTGAACTGGCGGAGTGACATTTAGCCGCCTTGCCAACACCAGCGTGACACGCAGAACCCGACCCCTACTGACCAGCAGCTGCAGCTCTCCTCCTGCCGCGGGGTCGAAGGTCAACCATGATGCTGCTGTGATGGGGCTCCTCCTCCTCCTCCTCCTGCTGCTGCTGCTGCTGCTGCTGCTGCTGGAGGGACCTGAGGGCCACACGTCACATGACACTGTTAAACTCTCCACATTCAGATTAAATCTGCATCACCAGTGTCATTTATTTAAAAAAAAAATTAAATTAATTCAAATTTAAATGAAAGCAATTCACCTGCAGCCTGTGCTCTATTTTCATGTTACACTTTTTTGTGTGCCCTTACTGAAAACAAGTAAAGCTCTCTCTGTCTCTCTCTCTAAAGTGAATGAACACCTCTGTTACCGTGACAACAAGACAAGCTGAGCATTATAGGCAGGAGGAGAGGAAACTGTATGGCACAACAGCTGGACTGGATTAGATTAGATGAGACTGGATTAGATTAGATTGTACAGGTGGATCTGAAGTGGACACCGTGTATGTACAGTTTTTTTTCTGCATTAATAACAATAAAATAAAATGTATAAAAAAAACCACTTTGATAAGCAGTGTGGTGTGTGGGGTTACCGTGTGCGATGCTGGAAGTCCCGTGGCTGGACGTCCCGTCCTGACATCATCGTCCTGCTGCTGGGACCGAGGTTACTACAGTTCACTAAAACTGAACTAAAAACCAAAACCAGGTGTGAAAAAACACTTCACTTTAACTGTTTTTTTTTTTCTTTTTAAATAGACTTTAGAATCAAATAAACTAACTGAAACAAGCAGCCATAAGATTATAAAAGCACATTAACTCTCTAAAACCCAGTTTGGGCTTTTTATTTAGTTAATTAGTTAAGTATTTCTGACAAATCCTCTGAATGAAATTCTTCTTTTTTCTTTTCATAAATATTACAATATAAAAGGCCTACGATGTTTTTTGTGTAGAATAAAAGAAAATCCTAAAAAAAAAAAATTCTAACCCTAATCCTAAAACATCAATATTTTTTTTACAAGAATTTGTCCTTATGACCAAAAAAATGCATCTTCAGAAGCCAAAGTGGTGGTTTTTAAAAATATGTTTGAAAGAAGCAAAGGGAATTCGGTTCGGGGGCTTAAACCATCTCAAAGGGTTAAAGCAGGAATAAAGAGCCTGGCACTGAGCAAGCCAACATCCACAGCCCAGAGGAAGTCATGCAGCGAGGCGCAAGGTTTATTATAGTTCACTAAGACTAAACTGAAAACTAAAACTTGATGTGGGAAAAAAAAATGGTTTATTGGGGGAAAAAAAGACTTAAAAAATAGCAACTTTTGGCTTTGGATTGGAATAGCTATTCTGACAAACACCCCCCAGATTAGAATAAAAAAAAAAAAAAAAAATCCAACTGACACTGACAGGAAGAACAACTCCACTCCAACTGAACATTTTCTCAACTGAGAGCAGCAAGCCCACTCTGGAGACTGATCTGAGACTGAACAGGAAAACTGAAAATGAAGTAAAAGATCAAACCTAATGAAAAAAAAAAAACCCTATGATAAGTGTGGCTGCTCAGCACAGTAAACACAAAGCGGGCAGCCCGTCCCGTCCGCCAGCCTCCCTTCAGACTGTTCACCTCCCATCTGCGGACACTGGACGCCGAACCATAAATCGGCCTAACTCGATGTGAGCCACCGAGCAGCGGCTCGTCCCGACAGACACCGGCCCTCTGCTGCGGCCGCCGCCCGGCTGACCGCCCGGCTGACCGCCCGGCTGACCGGCCCTCTGCTGCGGCCGCCGCCCGGCTGACCGCCCGGCTGACGGTCACTCAGCGACGGAAACCTCAGTGAAGCAGTGAACGGAGGGGTTTCTGGGTTAAGTGCTGCGTAGCTGACTACTGTTTGACAGCCGCTTTGGAAAGCAGATGCCATTCAAACACAACATTAGAGCCTGTGTGTGTGTGTGTGTGTGTGTGTGTGTGTGTGTGTGTGTGTGTGTGTGTGTGTGTGTGTGTGTGTGTGTGTGTGTGTGTGTGTGTGCTGACAGCCGAACACAGCAACCCGCAGGACGGAGGAACGGAGCCTCGGCAGGACGGAGAGCTACCGCAGCTAGCGTTAGCATAGCAGCTAGCATTAACCGTCTGCTGCGAGCTAGCCAGCCTCGCTAAACAACGACAGCGAACCGCAGCGGCGGGCAGATGATCGATATGCGATACTGAGACCAAATCAATATCTTTGTGATGGAAAACATGCAGTTATCTTACTGTGGAGGCTGGCGGCTCCGTGTGAACCGACACAAACACAAACAGCATTCAAATCAACCGCTTGGGAAGCGCGCTCTTGATTGGACAAAAGGTTCTGACGTCACTAACAGACGTCTAACAGTAAACACACCGCCCCTACTGCCGGGGAGGTGTATTGCAATGACTACTACCACCACTACAACAACTCCTACTACTACTACTACTACTACTACTACCACTACTACTACTACTGCCTCTACTGCTACTACTACTACCTCTACCACTTATACCACTACTACTACAACTATTACTATTACTACTACTGCTAGTATTGCTTTACTGCTACTGCTACTGCCACTGCTACTATTACTACTACTACTACTACTAATTCTACCACTTCTACCACTAGTACTACTATCATTACTACCAACACTACTGCTAGAACTACTACTGCTACTATTACTAATACCACAGCTACTAATACTAGAATAGAATAGAATAGAATAGAATAGAATAGGTTTTATTATCATTATGCATTTCTGTGCAACAAGATGGGAGAGCTACTCCTTTAGAAGTGCAACATGTACAAAACAATACTCAGTACAATACAATACAATCACTTCACACATGGCCTCACTTCACTCATGCATCATTCAGCAGCAGTGGCATTTATAAATATATTGCACATGTGTCTTGCTCAGTTGGTCAGTGGGAGGAAGCGCATCAGTGTCGGTGCATATGACAGTGGAGAGTGGTTATGGCTCCGTGGTAGAGACTGTTTTAAGTCTGTTTGTGTGAGCCTTGATGCACAAGCAGCGCCTGCCAGGGGGCAACAGGTCAAACATGTGAGAACCTGGGTGTGATCTGTCCTTGACGATGTTCTGTGCCCTGCTGAGGTGTTCATGTCCCACCGGGAGGGGAGAGGGCAGCCAACAATTTTCTGTGCTGCTTTGATTACCCTCTGAAGCCTCAGTGCAGGTCCCATACCATGCTGTGATACAGTATTTTATGCTACTTTTACTACTACTACAACTATTACTACTACTACAGCTAGTGCTACAACTACTACTATTACTACCACTACTGATATTACTGCTAGTACTCCTAATACTACTACTAAAACAATAATAACAATAAAAAAGAAAAAGACATGGAGACGTGTGTCTACCCAGATGCCACCAAGCGGCCGGTGTCTGGACTGTTTTAGGAGTCACAGGTTTGAGTCCAGCAGTGACAGGGTGGAGACCAGGACGCGGTGCACAGCAGTGACTTTATTAACCTGAAGCGAGTACAACATCACAACAGCGTGCCTGACATCACAGGTGAGGTAACTGGAGCCTCAGTCCAGGTGAGGAACTAACAGCTAACAAACAGCCAAACTGGGATTGTACAGGACACTCACACAGTTTACAGAGAATGAGAAATTAATTCATCACTCATAAGAAAATGTAGCATGGTTCATTGTCTGAAGGATTCACTTATAATATCAGATTACAGCCACTGGGATTAACAGTTTTCAGAGCTGAGCTATCAGGTAACAGGACAGGAGATTATCTGCAATGCAAACCAGAGCATCCCCCCCCCCCCCCCCCCCCCCCACTTTCAAAATTCCTACAACTTTAATTGTAATCTGTGTAATAACATCACTACTGTAAATGCCTCTACAAGTAATAATTATCCCAACCTATTACTTTTTTTGGTGTTGCCATCAGTTTGGTTTTTACAACAGCATATTGGAGCCATTATAGGGAGAGAGAAAAAATTACACAGCAAGCACCAGCAAAGTCAGCTCCCTGGCGCAAAAAAAAAAAAAAAAGTTTTTTTCTCATAAATTTTGTGAGTTTTACTCTCACAAATTTACAATTTAAATCTCACAAGTTCTGAGTTTTTTTTCTCTCCCAGTAATGACTTCATAACTTACAGATTTTTTTTTAAAATCATAATTCACCACTTCAATCTCAGATAATATAATAATAAAGTTTTTTTTTTCTTGTAAATTTACAACTTAAATCTCGGAAATTAAATGCAGAGCAATATTCTGAGGAAAGAAACAGAATTTCTGAGATTAAATAAATGTAAGAGAAAGAAACTGATATTTTCTGAAATTAAAGTGGTAAAATGTACAAGAAAAAACACACTTATGGCAAAAAAAAAAAACTTGAAAATTCTTAGATTATAAAGACATAATTTTACAAGGAAAAAAACTCAGAAAATAGTTTTTCTTTTACTTTTTTTTTTTTTTTTTTTTTTTTTTTACCAAAGTACCAAGAACCAAGAACCTTGACCAAAAAAATTAAAAGAAAAATGATTTTTCAGATTCTTGTTCTTATAAATTTGGGATTTTTTTTTCTAATAAATTTACCACATAAATCTCAGAGAATATCTGAGTTTTTTTCTTGTAAATTTGAAATTTCAATCTTTCAATAATCAAATTATTTAATTATTTGTTTTTTCAGAATATTACCCCGCCCCACCTCTGCAGCTCCATTTTTTCCCCAACATTTTTTTTTCACATCCTCTTTGGTTATGATGTTGCCACATGGTGAGTTTCATGATCCGTCAAGCTTGTGAGAATATAAGCTTCATTTCCTCGTCTTCCTTCCTGAAAAACATAAAAACACATTTTTATGGACATGTGGTTATTAGCTGACAGCAGCACCCATATGAAACAAGTGATGCCATAGGGATCTACAGCACCAAAGCAATGTTTGGTGTTTATCAACCCACCTGTGATCACCTGCTGGTCTGGGGTCTCCTCACTCGTCCAGGCTCTTCTTGGAGGAGCCATCCCTGGTCTTCGCCCTCAGCTTGTTCACCTGAGACTCGGCGATGTCGGCTCGCTCCTCGGCCTCCTCTAACTCGTGCTGCAGCTTGCGGAACTTGGCCATGTTGGTGTTTGCCGCCTCCTCCGCCTCCTCAGCCGCACGCTTGTAAGACTTGACCTTCAGCTGCAGTTTGTCTACCAGGTCCTGGAGGCGGGCCATGTTCTTGCGGTCCTCCTCCGTCTGATAGGTGAGCTCCTTGATACGTCGTTCATATTTGCGCACCCCCTTGATGGACTCTGCCCCCCTCTTCTGCTCTCCCTCCAGCTCACTCTCCAGCTCCTTGATGCGACCCTCCAGTTTCTGAAGCTGCTTTTTGCCGCCTTTCATGGCTATCTGCTCGGCCTCATCCAGGCGGTGCTGAAGGTCTTTGATGGTCTGCTCCATGTTCTTCTTCATGCGCTCCAGATGGGCGCTGGTGTCCTGCTCTTTCTTCAGCTCCTCCGCCATCATGGCTGCATCTGTGATGGCCTTTTTAGCCTTCTCCTCAGCATTGCGGTTCTCTTGTATGGCTTCCTCCACCTCAGTTTGCAGGTGGAGGAGATCTGACTCATGCTTCTTCTTCTGATTGATGAGGCTGGTATTCTGGGAGTGCAGAAGCTGCATGCGCTCCGTTGCATCAGTTAGCTCCTGCTCAGCCAATTTCCGACCTCGCTCTGTCTGCTCAAGGGCAGCCCTGATCTCCTCCAGCTCTGCCTGGATTAGATTGTTTCGGCGTTCGAGGAGAGCGATGTTCTCTTTCAGGTCATCGTTCCCATGTGATGCATCGTCGAGCTGTAACTGAGTGTCTTTCAGGAATGCCTGGAGGCTCTTGAGCTGTTTCTGGGCATCAGCTGCCTGCCTGTTGGCTTGGCTGAGCTGTATTTCCATCTCATTGAGGTCACCTTCCATCTTCTTCTTGACCCTTAGGGCCTCATTTCGGCTCCTGGTCTCAGATTCTAGAGAGGAATGAAGGGACTCAACCATTCGTTGGTAGTTTCTCTTGGCCTGCTCCATTTCTTCATCTTTCTCAGCCAGCTTTCGCTCCATGTCGGCCTTCACTTGGTTGAACTCCAGCTGCGCTCGAAGGATCTTGCTCTCTTCGTGCTCCAGGGAACCCTCAGCTTCTTCCAGCGCTGACTGGAGCTCTGCCTTTTCTTGCTCCAGCTGCTTCCGAAGCTTCTCCTGTTCATGTGCGCTCTTCCCACCCTCACCAAGTTGGTCAGTGAGGTCAGAGATCTCCTCTTGGAGGTTTTTGTTCTCTCTCTTCATGGTCTCAAGTTGGTCCAAGGACTCCTCATAGGCATTCTTCAGTTTGAAGAGCTCAGTGCTTTGAGATCTTGCCTCCTTCTGAGAGGCCTCCAGTTCACATTGTGACTCCTCATACTTTTGTTTCCACTCTGCCAAGACTTTGTCAAAGGCTCTTTGCTTTTATCCAGAGCTGCAGATGCTGCATTGGATCTCTCAAGGTCTAACATCAGGTCTTCAATTTCATTTTGGAGGCGGTGCTTTGTCTTTTCAAGTGAGGAGCACTTTGCGTTCACAGCTTCAATGGCCTCCTCTGCCTCCTGCAGCCTCTGGACCAGCTTCTTCTTTGCTTCTTCCAGTTCCTCCGTTCTCTGGATTCCATCGGTTTCATATTTCGCCCTCCATGTTGAGACCTCAGTGTTGGCTTTGGACAGTGCTCTCTGCAACTCAGCCTTGGCCTCCTGTTCCTCTTCAAACTGCTCTCTGAGTAGATCACAGTCATGACGGGCAGACTGCACTGCATGGGCGAGGGCGTTCTTAGCCTTGACTTCCTCCTCCAGCTGTCTGCGTAGGTCTTCTAGCTGCTGGGTGTATGAAGTCTTCCCTCTGGTCAGCTGTGATACCAGACACTCCTTCTCCTCCAGCTGACGTCCAAGCTCTCCATTTTCAGTGAGCAGCTTAGCCCTCTGGGTAGTGAAGTCGTTTATTGTCCGCTGAGCCTCCTCATATTTACTCTTGTACTCGTTCATGTTGTCCTCCATTGAGCGGCATATCTTTTCAATGTTGGACTTAGCCTTGACTACACTCTCCATATTAGAGGACAGGTCATCCAGCTCCAGCTTCAACTCGCTCTTCTCCTTCTCCAGTTTCTGCTTGACACGCTGCAGGTTATCGATCTGTTCTCCCAGTTCAGCAACACTGTCAGCATGCTTCTTCCTCAGGGAGGCAGCGGTAGTCTCATGTTGGAGGGTGGATTCCTCCAGCTCCCTGCGCAACTTCTGGAATTCAGCATCTCTCTTCTTACTGAGCTCCACCTGGGCAGATGTGGCTCCACCAGCTTCCTCCAGGCGCTCGCTAATGTCCTCCAGCTCACGAGAGAGATCAGAGCGCTGCTTCTCTACTTTAGCCCTGGCTGCACGCTCAGCGTCCAGCTCTTCCTCAAGCTCCTCAATTCTTGCCTGGTTTTCCTTTAGCTTCTTTTGGAGCTGAACTCCAGTCATCTGCTCATCTTCTATTCTTCCACTCATCTGGCTGATCTCAAAATCTTTCTTTTTGAGTTTCTCCTCTAGCTGCTGTTTGTCGTTTTCCAAGTCCATCAGATTCTCCTGGGTCAGTTTCAGGTCTCCCTCAAGCTTCCTCTTTGAGCGTTCAAGTTCCATCCTGACTTTCTTCTCTTGCTCCAAAGAACCCTCTAAATCATCCACCTGTTGCTCCAGCTTAGCTTTGGCTTTGGTCAGTGTGTTGGCTTTGTCTTCTTCACTTTGGAGGTCATCCAGTGTCTGTTGATGAGCCTCCTGAAGTGCTTTCTTCTCTTTGGTCAGCTTCATGATGTTTTCATCCTGGGAAGCCATCTCCTCAGTGAGATTTTTCACCTTGTTTTCTGTGGCATGTTTCTCCTTTTCAACCTTGGCCAGTGTTAGCTCAAGGTCATCTATATCTTTCTTCAACTCAGAGCACTCATCTTCCAGCTTTCGTTTCTTAGCTGTAAGATCTGCATTCATCTCCTCTTCATCCTCCAGTCTTTCTGTCATCTCTTTCAGCTTGGCTTCCAGTTGAATCTTGCTCTTAATAAGCTGTTCGCAGCGTTCTTCAGCATCTGTTAATGTATCCTGTTCAGACTGAATTTGCAGAGTCAGATCATTCTTCTCTTGGAGAAGAGTCACTATTTTCTCCTCTAGTTCTTTTCGTCTGGCCTCAGACTTCTCCATTGTTTCCTTCAGCTTGTTGAACTCATCCTTCATGTTGGCCATCTCCTTCTCTGACTCAGCGCTCTTCAGCAGGGGCTTGATCTTGAAGAACAGTTTCATCCAGGGCCAGTTCTTGACACCCAAGAAGGAGCGAAGGTTCCACTGGATGACCATTAGGGCATCTCTGCGTTCTACAAGCTTTGCAAACTCTGCTCTCATGAGCAGTGCCCTGGCATTAGCTTGAATCCTGGTGATGATGCGTGAGAGTTGCTCATCTCGCATCTCCTCCAATGTACCCAGCAAGCCTGCTTTGAAGAAGACTTTGGTATGGCCAAACTTGTACTGGGTGTGGTCGATGTCCAGGGATCCCAGCAGTTTCTCGGCACTCTTTTTGCAGTCCATAAACTGGCCCTCAGGAATGGCAGAGGCATTCAGAATTCGGTATCGTTGCTTGAAGTCTCCATACAGCACTCTGTTTGGGAAGCCCTTTCTGCAGATCCTGATGCCTTCCAGCACACCATTACAGCGTAGCTGGTGCATCACAAGGCAGTTGTCCATGATGCCTGGAGTTTTGCTCTCATTTGGAATCAGACAGCGGACAAAGTGGGGGTGGGTGGTCTTTAGGTTGGTCATCAGCTTGTTCAGATTTTCCCTGTGAAGTGCTGACACTGTCTGGAATGAGGAGCCTTTCTTCTTGGCCCCTTTGCCACCTTTATCACCACCGTCAGCCCCTGCATAGCTTGAAAACAGCAGACTGAGGAGTTTCAGGGAGGATTTCTGGTAAAGCCCGACCACCGTTTCATTCAGTGGGTCTTTGTTTTTTACCAGCCAGTTAGTAATGTTGTAGTCAACTGTGCCAGCATAGTGCACCAGGGCAAAATGTGCCTCTGCCTTCCCCTTTGCAGGTCTTGGCTTCTCAAACATTTTGTTCTTGCCCAGATGATTGTCATAGAGCTTGGCCTTGAAGGTCTGGTCACTGGCCTTAGGAAACATGCACTCTTCCTCCAGAATAGACATGATCCCCAGTGGCTTCTCAATGAGGTCAATACAAGCTTGCAAGTCCATCCCAAAGTCAATGAATTCCCAGTCAATGCCTTCCTTCTTGTATTCCTCTTGCTCCAGAACAAACATGTGATGGTTGAAAAACTGTTGCAGTTTCTCATTGGTGAAGTTGATGCACAGCTGCTCGAAGGTGTTGAAATCAAAGATCTCAAATCCAGCAATGTCCAGAACTCCTATAAAGTATTGGCGATGCTGTTTTGTGTCAAGGGACTGGTTGATTCTCACCACCATCCAGTTGAACATCTTTTCATACACTGACTTGGCCAGAGCACCAATGGAATAGTAGACTTGGTCCACACCTTGGCCTTTGGTCACATATTCATTTCCTACCTTGACTCTGGGGTGGCACAGCCCTTTGATGAGGTCGGCAGAGTTCAGCCCCATTAGGTAAGCTGACTTGTCAGCAGCCTCTGTTCCGTCAGGCTCTGCCTGCTCCTCACGCTGCTTCTGCTTAAACTTCATGTTGCCGTAGTGCATGATGGCCCCGGTCAGCTTATAGACGCCCATCTTCTCCTCCTGAGTGAAGCCAAGCACATCGAAGGCACTGTCAGTGGCCATCAGCTCCTCTGAGTCATTGATAGATGCAACCGTCACCTCTCCTTGGGAGATGTAGGAGTAGTCATATGGGTTGTTGGTGATCAACAGCATGTCCAGCAGCTCTGGCTTCTGATTGGACAAGATCTGGAAGAAGATATGGTAGTTCCTCTCAGACTTGAGCTGAAAGGTGACACGTGACTTCTCCAGCAGGTAAGTCTCAATGTCAGCTGATGACAGCTTGCCACTGGTCCCGAAGTGAATCCGGATGAATTTTCCAAAACGGGATGAGTTGTCATTCCTCACAGTTTTGGCATTACCAAAGGCCTCCAGTGCAGGGTTTGCCTGGATGATTTGATCCTCCAGTGTTCCCTTGCTGGTGTCCTTCTTTCCCCCGCCACCAACCGCAGCGATGCTGGCAAAGTACTGGATGACCCTCTTGGTGTTGACAGTCTTCCCGGCCCCGGATTCTCCGGTGATGAGGACAGACTGGTTTTCCCTGTCAGTGAGCATATACTGGTAGGCATTATCTGAGATGGAGAAGATATGAGGAGGGGCTTCGGTTCTCTTCTTCCCCCTGTAGGCTGACACCACCTCTGCATCGTAGACAGGAAGCCACTTGTAGGGGTTCACTGTTACACAGAAGAGCCCGGAGTAGGTGTAGATCATCCACGCTGCATAACGCTCTTTGAGGTTAAACAGCACGGCGGGCTCGTGGAGGAATGTGAACATCGCCATGTCTTCAATTTTATCGAATTTTGGCGGGTTTTGGGGGTGGACGTCGGACTCCTTCACAGTCACTGTTGTTCCATCCTCCTTCTTCACGGTTACTTTCCCTCCGTCCTTGCTTTGGATCTGTCCCTTGACATATTCCACCTTGTCGTCAACAACAAAGCACTCGATTTTGATGTCAAAAGCCCTGGTCTGAGCTTCCAGACGCTCCTTCTCTGACTTCCTCAGGAAAGGAGCAGCCTTCCCAAACTCAGCCATCAGAGCGTCACCCATGGTTGAGGGCCGAGGTGCACAGACAGAGGGAGAATCAGCTGGAGAGAGAGTGCAGATGGTTTTCCTGGTCACTCTGATGTAGAACTGCAGCTCTTCCCTGCAGGCAGCTTTTTATAAAGGCTGCCCAGGGACCAAATTAGGAGATAACTGCTGGATAAAACATGCTAAATTTGTCCCAGGATGTGCAAGCAGCACAAGGGCAGTTTCAGGACCTTTGGCTGTTAGAGTCCATTTTAGGAAAAGCAGCATTTCACTGCTTATCTCCCTTTTTTACCTTCCTGATAAGGATGCCTGACACCTCTGCATTTAGCCACACTGGACTTACTGTCTCTGCTGCAACTTTGCATTATCTGACGTTTACAGGTCATTTTCTCCAGACCACACACACGGAGAAATGTCATGCAGAATTTTTTTTTTTTTTTTTTTAAAGTAAAACTTGAAAAGGAGGTTGATTGCAGTTCATAACAGACGTTCACAGCGCAGTTTGAAGTTTTTTTTTTGTTTTTTTTTTGTTTTTTTTTTAATCTTTCGCCAGCTGCAGGCCATGTTGACACCAACACCTCCTCAGACAGTCGGGACTCATCTTCTCTCAGCCTCTAAATAAAGCACAGCAGCACTTTTATCAGTTTTCCAGCCCTCAGCCTGGACTAAACCCTCCACACAAACTGCGCTTCATTTATTCTTTATTTGTATTTTTTAGAATATTTATTTATTTATGTGCTTATGTATGTTGGGTGGGATGAACAGGTGTTGGTCATTTTTGGGTTTTTTCTTGTTGTATTTTCTTGTATTTTTTTTTTCTTACAGTTTTTCTAGTTAATATGTGGTTATTTCAATGTTGTGTTTTTTTTTTTTTTTTTACCTTTCTTTGCTAATATTCTAGTCTATTTTAAATAGTTTTTCACTTTTATTTTACTAATGTTATTTTGTAAACATCTTGGAATTTGTTAAAACTTTTTTATGAAGCTGTGCTAGTCGTGGTCTTTTTTTTTTTACTTTTTTTTTTTTTTTACTTTTTTTTCCAATTTTGTGGTTATTTTCTTGTAAGTTAATTTATAAGTGAATCTGATTTCTCACATGAGGAAAAAGGGAATAAACAAACTAGTGAAAAAAGGCAGGAACATGAGTGAAAAAAATCAGAAAATACACACACACACACACATATACACACACATATTGAGATGTCAGATGTTGTGTGTCAGAGTTCAGACATCAGGTTTCTTGTGTTTAAATGTTTGTTAAAAGGCAGGAAATCGAGACGAGCTCCAGCTGAACTGGAACCAGAGCAGATCCACTCGACTTCCCTCAGAAACATGAAGGAAAAAAACTATCAACAACTCTGCAAAAAGGAAACCTGCAGATGTGCAAGAAAAGTGAGAAAAGTCACAAGAAAATCACCTGGAAATGAGAGAGAGAGAGAATTATAAGAAAATAATTGTAATATTTCAATAAAAAGGCATAAAAATGTCCAGCAAATGATATATGTAATTATCATAATTATATGTTTAAAATGTTATTATGGGAGATAAATCTGTCTTGGCTGATCCAGGATTGTGTCTGAGTTTAGGGTTAGGGTTCGGGTTTTGTAAAGACGTTGTTGATGTCAAAGTGAACTGACTCGGACCTTAGAGGTCAAAGTTCAGTCATGTCTGTGTTTTAGAGGCCAGGGGTTTTCATCGTGGGGTTCGGGGCCCTCCAGGGGTCCTTGAGGGTCGTCCAGGGGCCCTTCACACTGAAGCTGTAGATTTACAGGAAAACACTTGGTTTCCTCTGAGATTAAAGTCATAATTTTAGGAGACAAAACTTTGAAAAGCAGCTTTTCTTTTGGTCAAGAATCCACACGGCTTCACTTTGCTCAATCTAAAAAATAAATTAATAAAAGAAAAACAGTTTTTCCACATTTTTTGTTCTTGTGAATCTCTGCCTCTCTCTCTCTCTGTGTGTCTCTGTGTCTGTCTCTCTCTGCCTGTCTCTCTCTCTGCCTGCCTGTCTCTCTCTCTGCCTGTGTCTCTCTCTGCCTGCCTGTCTCTCTCTCTGCCTGTCTCTCTGCCTGCCTGCCTGTCTCTCTCTCTGCCTGTGTCTCTCTGCCTGCCTGCCTGTCTCTCTCTCTGCCTGTCTGTCTGTGTCCTGCAGCAGTTTAAAATAGCAGCTGATGGGTTTGTGTCTTATCTCCAGAGGCTGGCTGTTGGCAGGACGGGGTGACAGAGTGAGGAGCTGCAGCCCTCTGGCCTGGAACAGGATCAACTCAACATCAAGTCAACAACACGTTTTGATCAGTAGGTTAAAAGCAAAAGTTCAATTTTTTTAAGTTCACGTTATAAAAGCCAAACATGTAAACAGCCGGCAGAAGAACCCGACCTGAAGAACCTGACCTGTAAGGAGCCTTCCTGCCCGGGACGGGACGAGCAGCAGAGTCTCTAAACTCAGACCACAACAAACAGAAACAGACTTACAGTGAAGAAACATTTCACACCAAACTTTACAGTCTGACAGGCTTATACATTAATCTGATCTCCAAAGTGAGGTTGGCACAGAATCAGCTGAGCTCGGTGTCTGTTCAGGTGCCCCGGCTCCTCAGCCCAGCAGCTCGGCTGAAAAGGTTCCAGAGCTTTGTGTTGAAGAAGCTGCAGTGTTACCTGTGTCCACACCTGGAGGCTTTGTGCTGCAGCAGGATGCAGGCTCCAACAGGGACGTGCAGATTAGATTAGTAAGAGATTAGCCAACTTCATGCTGCTGAATTGCTGAAACGTGTAGCGACACAGCAAGTTTGGTGTTCAGCCCTCGCCTGCCGTCCCAGCCAGCCCTAACCCCAACCTGAACCCTAACCCTAACCTGAACCCTAACCTGAACCCTAACCCCAACCTGAACCCTAACCCCAACCTGAACCCTAACCCCAACCCTAAACTGAACCCTAACCTGAACCTGAACCCTAACCTGAACCTGAACCCCAACCCCAACACCTGCAACACACACTCAGAGCTGCAGCTCTGTCCACACCTGTCCACATGTGTGTCCATTGCATTTGATGTTTGTTTGTTTTTTTTCCCATGGAGACCAGCGGTCGGTCATGTGACCCTCAGCCAACGCGCTCTGCACTGTGTACGGCAGCCTGTTAGGGCCATCACAGGGAGGAGGTGCGTAACATTCTGAGACATAAAACTCAGCATTGTCAAAGTTAATGTCGTAGATTTATGAGAAAAAACTCAGATAATCCCTGAGATTAAAGTGGCAAATTTGTAAGAAAAAAAATTTATGAGAAAAAAGCTTGAAAATTCTAAGATTATAGCGTCACAAATTTACGGGAAAATTATTCTGGAAAATAGTTTTTCTTTGACTTTTTGCTCAGGGAGCCGCACGGCTTCACTCTGAGAGCGGCTCCTGGTTCTTCTTGGTTCCTTGATCAAAAAAAGTGAAAACCAAATTTATGAGAATAAACCGCCTCACACATTCTGAGATTATGAAGTCACAAGTTTGCGAGATAGCGACAGGCCCCGCCCCCTGTGATGTCATCGGGCGGGGACAGGGGAGAACATGAGGAAGGTGCAGGTTTGGGCTGTGGAGCTCTGAGGGAGGGAACACAGACAGCTTCTCCAAGTGACTGGACTTTTATTTTGGCGTTCCAGTGAGAGAAGAAAACACAGACGAGTGCGAGGTCACATGACCAAACAAAACCAAACAAAACAAAACAAAACAAAACAAGACAAAACAAAACAAAACAAAACAAGACAAAACAAAACAAAACAAAACAAAACAAAACAAGACAAAACAAAACAAAACAAAACAAAACAAAACAAAACAAAACAAACGAGTCAAGTGGAAAAACAAAGCAAACATTCATCATTAAATAAAAAAAATCAGGCTGACCTTTCAGAACATTTACACACTAAATGTCATTCTGATGGGTTTTGTTTGTTTGTTTGTTTGTTTGTTTGTTTGTCTGTTTGTTGACAGGAGAGCACTGCATCTGCTTGACCTCTGAAACAGGAAAAAATTAAAGGAACATGCCAACATTTCTGGGTCAAATGTTGCTCAGCGCTCCGTCAAAGTGAAAAGCCAAACGCCAGGCTAACCACTCCCATAGACTTCAAGTCTTTATGCTAAGCTAACAGGAAATGCTACCCATAGGACCTGACTCACTGGACGTCCAGAGGTGGACATGGTGTCCAACATCTGGTCTCAGTCTGGGGAAGACGGGGAAAGAAAAGGGGTATTCCGGCCAAAACATCAGACTATTCCTTTAAATGTGAATAAGAGCTTTGTTTTTGTGTGACTGTTAGTCAGCTGACTTGAGGTCAAAGGTCACAGACGCAGACAGACAGTCCATGTGAAGCGGGTTGTTCTGAGGCGAGGATCAAACAGCTGCTCGCTTCGGTTTCTGGCGAGTTCAGATAAAACCCGTCGAGTTAACAGTGTCCCCGCCGTGCCGCCATGTTGCCTCCCGCCACCGAGCAGCGGCGAGCTCAGGACGGCTGCAGCGCCACCCGGTGGACGCAGCTGGACCTGACGCCTTCAGCTGAGGGGCTGGAGTCGTGTTCCTGCATGGATTTCACTCTGTGGTGTTTAACAGGCTGAGCAGCCGGTCACATGACGGGTCCGCCGGGCCTCGCCGCCGTCCCACCTTGCGGTCGCCGTCCTCACCACGTGACAAACAAGTTTGGCCGATGGTGTCTGACATCCTGACGGACACACGACACTTTCCCATGAAGCTTTTGTTCTCGTCCCCGTGGAGAAGAGGCGTGGCTTGTGGCAGGACGACGCGCTGCTGAGCTCCTCCTCCAGGCCACACCCACCGCAGTCTGATTGGTGCGAAGCCCACAGAGTCTCTGCCCGTGTCATCAACCAGCTGCTCTGTTAGCGTTCACGCCACCAACACTGCGCCCGGGTTTGGGACGGGTTTGGGCCGGCTCCGGGTCGCAGGGGCCGGCGGTCCGTCGGGCCGGCGGTCTCGGGTCAGCAGCGTGACATCCTCTTGCGGTACTGCTCCACCAGCGGCACCAGGCACTGCGGCGGGCCGGCCTGCAGCAGGAAG
>NC_044003.1:496092-498592 GCF_902150065.1 Myripristis murdjan | reverse complement strand
GGGCCATGCTCAGGTTTCAGAGGCTGAGGCTTCAGGCTTTTCTATAAAAACAAATAAAGATACAAACATGTACCAGTCAGAGGCTGACAGTTACCTTGAGGTCGTAGGAGGAGTGTGGCCTTCTGGGAGTTTCCCTGGAGGAGGACAGCAGGTCTGGCAGCTGATTGGCCGGCCGGGGCCTCAGGCTGGCCCTGGCGTTGGTCTCCAGCGTCTGTAGGTTGTAGTGACAGGAAGTGGGCCTCTGTCTGGACAGCAGCTCCCTCGGCCCCACGCCGCCCGCCGGGCCCGCCCTCTCACTGTGGCCGTAATGTGCCGCCGTGCTGCTCGTCCTCTGGAGCAGCCTCACTGCAGGTGCGGTGGGCGTGGTCACAGTGGGCGTGGCCGCAGCAGGGCTTCTCATCTCATATGAAGACTTGGCTCGCAGCAGCGCCCCGTTAACGGACGGCGGCTGCTTCCCCGCCAGTTTGGGGCTGCCGCTCTCGCTGCGGACCTGCCGTACGCGGTCCTGCCAGTAGGGGGCGCCGCCGTTCCTCCGCTCGTCCTGCCGGTTCAGCTCCTCGTACTGGTAGGCGTCGCCCTCCGCCAGCTCGCCCAACCGACCCAGAGACTTGGCCCGTTTCCGTGCCGACGGGCTGCTGCGGCGCAGGGAGTTGGAGCCGGTGACGGACAGGCGGCTCATCTCGGCGATGACGTGGGAGATGTAGTCGCCATGACCGATGAAGCTGCCGCGCACGATCATCTGCACAGGAAGCAGCTCGTCATCATCACCTTCATCACAATGAACCGAGCTGCAGCTTCACACTTTGACTAAGTCAGGAGGTCAGGACATCAGGACATCAGGAAGTCAGGAAATCAGGACATCAGGAAGTCAGGAAATCAGGAAATCAGGACATCAGGAAGTCAGGAAGTCGGTAAATCAAGAAATCAGGACATCAGGAAGTCAGGAAATCAGGAAATCAGGACATCAGGAAGTCAGGAAGTCGGTAAATCAAGAAATCAGGACATCAGGAAGTCAGGAAATCAGGAAATCAGGACATCAGGACATCAGGAAGTCAGGAAATCACGAAATCAGGACATCAGGACATCAGGAAGTCAGGAAGTCAGTAAATCAAGAAATCAGGACATCAGGAAGTCAGGAAATCAGGAAATCAGGAAATCAGGACATCAGGACATCAGGAAGTCAGGAAATCAAGAAATCAGGAAGTCAGGAAATCAGGAAATCAGGAAGTCAGGAAATCAGGAAATCAGGACATCAGGACATCAGGAAGTCAGGAAGTCAATAAATCAGGAAGTCAGGAAATCAGGAAATCAGGATATCAGGAAGTCAGGAAATCAGGAAATCAGGACATCAAGACATCAGGAAGTCAGGAAGTCAGTAAATCAGGAAATCAGTACATCAGGAAGTCAATAAATCAGGAAGTCAGGAAATCAGGAAATCAGGACATCGTGAAATCAGTGAGTCAGTAAGTTGTGCTTCACAACTTCCTGAGCACAGCTCACAGCTCTTTACAGCAGCATCACACTGATACATAGAAAGTGTTTAAAAAATTATTTAAAAAAAATATTACAATTAAAATGTTTAAAAACAGAATATATATATAAAAAAACACTTGAACTATAACAACAGATGGATGGTAAGAAAAAAACGACACCTAAATTATGCAGATTAGAGCGGACAGCAGAGGAGAGACTTACAGAATATTTTGTTTGTTTGGTTGTTTTTGTTTTATTTTATTTTATTTTTTGCTTAATGTTTAATTACACATAAGTTCCTTTTTATAATTTCCAGATTATTTTCTTGTAAGTTTTTTTGTTTGTTTGTTTTAAAAAAAAAATTTTTTAATTTCTTGCTGATTTTGGGTCATTTCCTGTTCAGTCGCTCGTGCCTGAAAGAAAACAAATGAAGCTGCTCGGCTTTCAGACGGTTGACCTGCTTCTCAGGTGAGCACATATCACCTGACCACGCAACAATACAGGTGTGTGTGTGTGTGTGTGTGTGTGTGTGTCTGTGGGGGTGGGGGGGTTGTCAGCGCTGATCCTGGGTCAGATCCACTTCCTGGTGTGCAGAGGATCTGTACCTCTGCCCTGAGCTAACCCTGACCCGGGCCTGCCACCTGAGGCAGGTGACGCCGTTTTCCACATCCTGGTGCTTAGAGACTTGTTTTAGAATATTTAAGAAACAGGAGGAGCTTTCAGAGGCTTGAAGCTCCTCTACGTCCTGTTTGCTGAGCCGTTAGCGGGCGCCGCGCCTCACAGACTGAACTGGTCTGGTTTTTGCGTCACAAACTGGAACAGACAGGCTCAGGTTCGGGTTCGGGTTCGGGTTCAGGTTCGGGTTTGATGAGAGCGGCTGTTTTTAGCTTTAATGTGATATTACACATATTTTAATTTTTAGTGAATAATTGTTTTACCTGTAAATATAAAATGTTTTTATTCTTTTCTTTTTTTTAACTCATCCTCTGCTGGCTGTCGGCTGCAAAGGCCCCTCACCTTCTTGGGT
>NC_044003.1:488592-491092 GCF_902150065.1 Myripristis murdjan | reverse complement strand
AAAGCGTTAGCATAGAGCTAAAGTGTTAGCATAGAGCTAAAGCGTTAGCATGAGGCTAAAGCATTAGCATGGATCTAAAGTGTTAGCATGGAGCTAAAGTGTTAGCATGGGGCTAAAGCGTTAGCATGGGGCTAAAGCATTAGCATGGGGCTGTTGTCATTCATATGTATTGAATTTTGTTCAAATGGTAAAAAAACAAAAACCTTTAAAAACCCAGCAGCTTCCCCCCGGGGTCAGGCCGGCCGCCAGGTGTCTCCAGGTGTCTCCAGGTGTCTCCACCTGTCTCCAGGTGTATCCAGGTGTCTCCAGCTTTCTCCAGGTGTCTCCAGGTGTCTCCAGAGGCCTGTCCCCAGCAGCTGGATTAACATAGTCGGGCTTTCTCTTACTTATCTGGCTTCACTTAACCAGACATCAGCACTCAGGATTTTCGGTACCATAAAGCCGGCTATCAACTCGCTAATTCAACCCAGGCTTTTCCAATCTAGATCTGTGTGCTCACATAAAAAAGGGCGGAGTTTGCTGCATGCGACCAATCACAGACATGGAAAAATCTACCCGAGTCGCATACGTTTCAACCGAGGAGTAGACAATAATCATTAATAAATACGAGGAATATAAATCAATAATCCAGGCAAAAAGCAACACAGTTGCAGCTGCCAAAAGCCGCAAGGAATGCTGGCAAAAAAATCGCCGACTGTGTCAATGCGTAAATTAGTGGGATTATAATCTGACTTCCCCACCATGACGGCACGAGTAGATCTGACTGCAGTAACATTTGTGTGTTCAGTAAATGAATGTGTCTCCCACTCAGCCACACACTCCTGCAGAGGAACTGGCCCTCTCTCATAGTGAGGGGCGACCCTCGCTGGGCCGCTGCCCTCAGTTTGAGTTTCCTCAGAATCGTCACTTTGATTCAACTGGTTTTGATATTTCATTTTATAAAGCATCTGACGCCTCGTGTTTATTCTGCTGGTTAAAATATTATTTCACTGTCACTTAAAGACTGTAAACATTTGGCACCAACTCTCATGTGGACTTTTCAGGGCAGCCAGCCTAAATACTAAATATGAGCAAACTAATGGAAACCTAAAGGAGCCCAGAGGCTGGCCTGGATTTTATCAGGCTTTTATTTAACCCTCTGAATTAAATTCTCCTCATCTATTTTCATAAACGTTAAAAAAAAAAAAAAAAAATCATTAGGCTACATCAGTCTTTCTAAAAGAAGAAGAAAGTGAAAATGGGCAGGCCATTTTCCAAGAGAGCTGACTGGTCAGTAGGTGGGGCTTTTCTACCTGCTGAGCTCTTATCCTGAACTTCACCTGCTCCGGAGCAGGTTAGGTGTTCAGAATATGTTACCACGGCAACGTAGCCCGATAAAAAGTAAGCCACCTTTATGGTACAGAAAAGCCAGGGTTAAGCCTGAAGTTAGCTCGCTAAGCCCAAATCCAGCTTTATGGTACAGGCCTCAGGTGACCCTCAACTCTGCACGCACCCTGATACAGGGAATGTTTTATTTTTATTTTATTTTTATTTTTATTTTTATTTTATTATTTATTTTAATTTTCTTTTTTGCTAAATCAATGAAATAAATCAAATTTTTATTGTTTGTTTATTTATTTATTTTGACTTTTCATGATCAGTTTCAGTTTGAGGTTTTTAAACTGTTTGATAGTTTAATTATGTTTTTATAGTTTTATAGTTTATACGTTTGTGAGATTCAACATCAGAAACACCTCGCTGGTTTTAAAATGTCTTCTAAGATGACTCAGACCAAAACTGCAGACATTTTCTTGATTTTTTTTTTTTTTTAAATTAAACTGAGGTCCACCTGAAACGCACGCACACACACACACACACACACACACACACACACGCACACACACACACACACTCCCCCTCCAGACAAACGAAAGCGAAGAATGAAAACAGGAAAACATTTTCTGTGTCGCTGTCCCACTTATCAGCTTTCAGCCTGCATTCACACAGATCACCTTACCTTATCACCTCACACACACACACACACACACACACACACACTCTCACACACACACACACACACACACACACACACACACACACACTCACACACACACACACACACACACACACACACACACACACACACACACACACACTCACACACACACACACACACACACACACACACACACACACACACACACACACACACACACACACTCACACACACACACACACACTCACACACACACACACACACACACACACACACACACACACACTGGTTTGGTTCCACACTGTGACTGTTGGTTCTGCTGATCGGTTCCTGTGACATGTGGTTCTGTGTGGGTTCCACGGAGGCCCACAGGCAGAACCAGCTGACAGTGAGGGGGCTTAAAGGAACAGTCCAACATTCTGGGCAGACTCCCCAGACTGAGACCAGATGTTGGACACCATGTCCACCTCTGGACGTCCAGTGGTTCAGGTCCTATGGATAGTATTTCCTGTTAGCTTAGCATAA
>NC_044003.1:456092-483592 GCF_902150065.1 Myripristis murdjan | reverse complement strand
TATTTTTTTTCCTCAATTAGTATGACTATCCCTTTTTATTTATATATTTCTTTTTCAAACCTTATTTGACTGTATTATGGTTTTTGATATGATTGATTGACTGATTCTTTTATTTAAGTGTTATGCTTCAATTTCAGAAGCCCAGCCCATCTGGACTTACACACATTACAAACCACGCTCAAACATACAACAACAACAACAATAAACATCAGAATAAATCAGGACTTCCAAAATATACCCCTCAGGTTTGCATTAATTAAACAAAATATGCTGCCGTCTGTTCCATGGCTTAGAAATAACATGTGCAGTCTTAAATACTTCAGCATTAAAGAGCCACTTCAGTTTGTGGCCATCATCGACCCAGAAGAGCTCAGGGTTTTGGTTTTGCATGGCCTCAAATAAAGGGACCCTCAAGTCATCATACAGAGTGCAATAAAACATAAAATGAAATTCAGTTTCAACATTTTTTAAATCACAGACATTACAAATCCTGTTCTCTTCAGGAGTGGCTGTGAAGCGGCCTACTTCAGTGGCACAAGACACAAGAGACATAGAGTTCAGGATCAAAACAATCCTTCATATGAACATATGACCTAAGCCTGAGCTTCAGCCACATGTCATTTGACCATTTCTCTTTAAAAGTGAGAAACAGTTTCTGCTTCAACATATTCACATTACAGCGAAGCCTGTTGTGAAAAATATGAGAGAGGTCTGCTTCCCTAAACATAGAGAGGACTTCCATTATCCAAAGAAGACTGTGAGCCTTATCCCAGTTGAAAACCTTTTCTGTTAACCTACCCTCTGGCATATCAATGAGGCGGTTCCACCGTCTGATCATTTCTCCTTTTAATTTAACTTCCACTGGTTCCCAGCCCATGTCACCCTGTACTGCAAGGACTGGAGCAAAAGCATGTTCTCCAAGGAAACATTTAATAGCTCTGTTTTGAACAGAATTTACTTTTTTGGCATCCTTATAACCCCATGCTCCAGCTGCAGAACAAAGAATTGGACTCACACATGCCTCATAGAGCTGGGAATATGTTCAATAACCAATATCTTTACAAAATTTCATTTTACTGATTATCGATCCGACAGCCCTTCCCGCAGAGTCCGCCAATATTCCCATCCCCCGTCATAGGTCATGAATTCATCTAAAGTAAAACCCAGATATTTATAAACGTTAGTAAATTCAAGAGGCCGAGTGCCAAATGAAAAGTTATACGGTGATCTTACAGTACCCTTCTGTCTAAAGAGCATAATTTGAGTTTTACTCTGGTTAATCATAAGCCTCCATTTAGAGCACCAGAGGTCAACAATACCCAGAATCTTCTAGACTTTGGAATTGGCTTGATAATCGACTTATACCAGAGGGATGGAATAGTCCCATACAGGAAACACGTCTTAAATAAACAAAACAATACAGACAAAACCTGGGGACATTTGAGAACTTCATTATAAAGACCCTCTAGACCTGCAGCTTTTCCATTTTTTGATTTGGCAATGGCCCTGGTTACTTCTTCTCCAGTAAGATCATTCAAAAATGAATTTTCAAAATACCCCTCCTGGTCCATCCTCTTCTCAAGAATATCTTTGGCATTTGTTGTTTATCAGAGCACTGTCGTCAAAAACAGGTGGAATGCAGTGACCCGATATGTTGTGTTATACCAAGTAACTTACAAGCACATTTATTGTAGAAATGCTGGTTGAGCTGAAATGTCAATTAAAAAAAGGGGAGAAAAAAAGGAAAAAAAAAAAAAGGTTTACCTTACCTTATGTTATGTCCGTCCAAAACCAACATTTAGTTATTAGAGATCAGAGCAGCTGCTGCTGCTGGACATTTGCTGTTCCAGTGTGAAGATGCACAGGCCGAGGAAAACCTGAGCAGAACATGAGGAGAACCTGAGCAGAACATGAGGAGAACCTGAGGAGAACATGAGGGCGAGAAGCTGCACGCACTCCCCTCAGCATTATGAAGCTCCCTGCTTTACTTTACAGGCCTTCAGCAAGAACAACACATGCACTGCCACAGTTTCCACTGGGAGCAGCACACACACACTCACACACACACACACACACACACACACACACACACACACACACACACACACACACACACACACACACACACACACACACTCAGCAGCTGAGCAGCTACAGCAATATTACAGGAATATTACTAAATATTACAGGAATATTTCAGGCAACAGTGTGACAGAACAGACAGAATGAATATGAACCATCATGGAAATCAGCTGAGAGCATCACACTGTGGGAATATAATCTTTGTGGTTACAGCAGCCAATCAGAACAAAGGGTTTTTGAATACTGGAAGCTGATTGGTGGAAAGGCTAGAGTGAACTGTGACATCACCCACTCTGGCAGGCCTCCATTCACTGCCATTATAAACCTTAAAAAAAAAAAAAAAAAAAAAAAGACCCCTATGACATCATAAACAATGATGACATCATAGATGATGATGTCACAGGGCTGATGGCTGCCGGCTGGAGACGCTGGTCTTCCTCTAACTGATGTAGATCCACCTGCTGAGCTGTCAGAGCCTTTCAACTTTTAAACCTTTGAAAGCTTTAATTCTTTTATAATTTAAAAAAAAAAAAAAAAAATGTAAATATTTTACCTCACTATGGAGAGAATTGTTAACCTGAGCGCTTTCTCTACACTTCAAGCTGCAGACTTGAAACAGGTCACATCTTTTCCTATTTTATCACCTTAATTTAACTTTTTAAAAACCTTTTGATGTCACAGTTATGTTTGTTTTTTCAAGCTCATAACACGATGAACAGAGGTCGGCTGGAGTGGGTGATGTCACAGCCTCAGCCTCTCACTATTCACTTATGACATCATCACTGACATCAGCCAGACTGTATATAATGTGGAGTTTTTCTCACCTGGACTGTCCTTGGTTACTACTAGAAGCACACACTCGAGTACTCCAAGGGCACTTAAACCTAACCTGAGCCATGGGCACAAACAAATCCAAAAGTCCCGATCCACAGGAGATGGGGAACGAGGCCGGCGACTGCACACCAGGACTTACAAGGACGGACCAGACGTCCTGTCCCCAAAGCATCGATTTATTTGGAAGCCGGACTGAAGAGCAGTGGAGGGAAACATGCTCCGGCATTTCTGATCCCGAAGTGAAGAAACAGCTGAGCACAGACCTGAAACGGTTCGTTCAAAAGGCGACAGCTGAGGCTCTCTTCCCCGCCATCAAGAAGTTTGCTAGATCATGGGGCCAAGTGACCCCAACTAGCACCTCCCCGCTGCCCAGCACCTCACAGGCGCCAGGGGAAGACCTCAGCCAGCTGACCGAAGAGCCTCTCAAGGAGCTCTTTGGCATCACAGAGGAGAAGGTCCAGGGGGGTTTGGAAAGCTCCTTCCACCAGGTTCTCTGTGATGTGGTCGGCGTGGACAGAGCCGACAGGATATCTGGACAGTTCACAGAGGTCGTCGTTGAGCATGTTGTGACACAGGTGAACATGCTGTTGACGGTCTTGCAGAACTATCCGGACATCCTACGCCCTGAGTTAGCCTTGCAAATGCAGGAGGGAGTTGCCAGGACCATGCAGGCCTTCCTACAAGCAAAACTAGAGGCTCTCAGGACACAGAAACGCTCAACTCTGTGTTGTCGCACCAATCCCTCACAGGATACAAACACTGCCAAAGCTGCTCCCGCCGTGGCAGAGGAGCTGCCTCCAAAGTCTCCAGGTGAGGCACTTTCATCTCAGTGCAGTTCCTTTAGCCACTTGACGCCTCAAGTGCATGGTAGAAATTCGGCGACATCTCTCGTACCCGTAGAGATCGTCGAGGAACAGACGCCTCAGCCATCCCACGCTGACAACCGCAGCATGAAGGACGCCGTTTGCTCTACTGTCAATCATGTAAAGCCGGCCGTGGCAGAGAACAACTCTGCTCTGCCCACAGAGAACAAACATGGTGACAACCCAGAGCTGGACGGTCAGTCTCTAATGATTGCTTGCTGCAGGACCTCCAATAACCTCCTGGAAGAGGTTTTGCAGTCCATTCAAAACTGTGTGGCGAGGTCAAAGAGGAAGGACACGGCTGCCAGGAGGGCGCTTGCATCTTCTCTCGACTTGTTGGTGTCAGTCTTTAACAAGCCTGAAGCACCCGAGAAAGAAAGGCCGTCCTCACCAGAATCTGCATGCCCAGACATCTGGGAGAGGCTGGAGGATTTCTTCCGTGTGGCTAAGACTCCTCAGTCCTGTGTCATGTCTGAGCAGGATTTCTGTCCAATCAGGGCCTACTACACCGATATGGACGAGTGCCATACTGTGGAGTGGTCCTCTGTGCAGTCTGTTCAGCAAACAATGTCCAAAATAGCTGACACCATCATGGAGGAAGTGGGCAGCAAAGACCCCGTGCAGGACATCCCGACTGCTGAGGCGTCCTCACCACAGACGCTGCAGACGCTGCTGTCCAGTGGAGCGATTCGCTGTTCCTCACCGACGCTCACCGACAGAATCTGCTCTGTGATTGAGGGCGAGAACCTGCAGACTCAGGAAATGTTCCTGATGGCCAGTCAAACAATTTCTGAGTCTGTGTTCCCGAAGACAGTGGAACTGGAAATCCCAGGCACATCCAGGGATGACCCCGGCGACCTCAGGCAGATGTTTGCGGAGGAGCTTTTAAAACGGCTTCTTAGTCTTCCTCTGAACCTGTGCCAGAGCCCGGCTCATCACCAGACCGACACTTCGGATGATGTCTCTGAGACGCCCTCCCAGACCCTTGGCCAGACCGCCACAGCCGAGGCTCCCACAGAATCCCCGGCCGAAGGCAAGGAAGACGCCAAGCAGGCTCGCAAGACCAAGAGCTGCTTCAGGTGGCTCCGCAAAGCCTTCTCAAAAAACAAGAACAAGAAGAAGGAGAAGAAGGAGGTTCCTGCTGAGAACCCGGCTGCTCCCGAGAACCAGGCCTCTACCACCAGAACCAAAAGGTTCTCCTACATGGCGAGAACGTTCCTCCGAGGTCTGTGCTGCTTCAAGCTGCCCGAAGACGATTGAGATGAAGAACACATCATCTTCACATCCAGAGCAAGCCTGTCAACCTAAAAGCAGAACTCCCTCCTCTCCAGGGTCTTCAACAACAAAATAGACCCTGACGGCTGTTCACACACACACACACATACACACACACACACACACACACATACACACACACACACACACACACACACACACACACACACACTACAAAACCCTCTTCCCCCAATCCATCAGATACCTCAACTCCCAGTAACCTCTCCCCAACACACGCACACACACACACACACACACACACACACACACGTGTTGATAATAAACAGACGTACTTTGTGCAGTATACTCATGTCTGTTTTGAAGAATGTTCATACATTTATTATTTGTTGTTTACTGTCAGTTTTTAAAGTATTTTCCTTTCCAGCCGTCAGCAGGATGGAACAACATTTCGTTCCGCCGTGCTCTCGTCCCGTTTGCAGTCTGAACCACAATCAAGTTCATCTTGAATCTGTAATTTTGTTACAAACAGTTTCCCATTAATCACAACCAACACAAGACCTTGATGAGCTGTTTTTGGTCAAAGACCCCTTTGCCCTTCTCCCCCAGACTGGGACCAGAGGTTGGACACCATTTTCACCTCTGTACGTCACGTGGTTCAGTTCCTATGGGTTGCATTTCCTGTTAGCTTAGCATAAAGACTTGAAGTCTATGGGAGTCGTTAGCCTAGTTCTGTCTAGTATAAAAGAATTAAAGCTTTCAAAGGTTTAAAGGTTGGAAGGCTCTGACAGCTCAGCAGGTGTATCTACATCAGTTAGAGGAAGACCAGCGTGTCCAGCCGGCAGCCATGAGCCCTGTGACATCATCATCTATGATGTCATCATTGTTTATGTCGTCATAGGGCTCATGGCTTTACGATGTCATCATGGTTTATGATGTCGTCAGCACCATCTGGCTCACAGTGGAAAGAAGTGGCGAACTGAAAAGTCACAGAATAAACTAGAAGACAAGGCATTTACAGTAAAGATGGCCACTTTAATTGTTTAATTGATTTTTAAAAAACTTGAATTGCTTTTGGCTTTTCTCCCAAAATTCAGCCAAACTGTGGGCCAATATTTACCCTCCTTGCTCACAACGTGCATGAAGCACCAGGGAGCAGGCAGAACCAAGCGCCTGCAGACCATGCAGGCGCTTGGTTCGTTATGTGTTGGGCCGGTCCTGAATGAGAGCCTCCTGATTGGACGAGCGGTCATGAGAGAGACTCAAACTAAACCTTGACGAGTGTTTAACCCTTTGACACCTCAGCAAATTCAATCAGTTCCTTTCCAAAACCACGGGAGTCTCATAGCTACTCTACTATATACTCATATCTGTTGTTATTATTTTTTGTTTAATTTTGTCAGTTCTTATTTTCTATTACAGCTGTGGAAGTGAAAAGAGCTGAAGAAATATTAAAGGAAAAAAAAGTGCAACAGTGCAATACACACCCGTTATAAATTCTGAAACCATCTTAAAAGTGCATAAAGCTTGAATGGAAAATTAAAAAACAACAACAACAACAACAACTATAAAAGATATCAAAAAGCTGTTCAGATGATACAAAGTACAAGTTCTGCTGACCCATTTGAAGTTTGAATGAAGTTTGTAGCTTGAAGTATGAAGGAGCAGTTGAAGTTGAAACAGGGCAGAGACTGATTTTTCCCCCCATAGACTTTCCCTGCACGATTTGGAGAAAATCTTTTTTTACAGTCTGTGGGGAAAAACTATTAAAAATAGAATAAATATTTAAAACAGTTAAAAAGAAGAAAATAATCTTAACATGAGAAAAAGTGTATACATCAAAGTTTCAAAGTGTAGAAAATGTTAAAATATCAGCTGAAAATGGCTCAATAGGGCCAGAAAAACAACTTTAAAAATTAATTAAAAATAATCTATAATGAATAATCTATAAGTGATATCAAAAGGTTGAATACAAACAGCTTACGTTAGAGCACGATGAACAAGGAAAAGTTTGGATGGTGTGAATTTCTTAAACAGAGGAGGAAATTTGGCACAAGAATAATAAGAAGATGAATAACATTAATACCAGCCATGTCTCCGTCCTGTGTGCCCTCCACACACGCACACACAAACACACACACACACACACACACACACACACACACACACACACACACACACACACTGATGCTTCACGTATTCCAACAGGTTGTGTGTCATCGTGTTTCATCTGTCGCTTCAGTCTCTCCAGCTCTCTGAGAAAAAAGCTTCAATCAGCCTCTTTGTGACTTGGAAAACTGATCTGGTGTCAGTTTGGGAACTCGATCTTGTCGTGTCATTTAGGACAGGGGTTCTCAGCTGGGGCTCCGTGTCCCCCTAGGGAGGCACTGGAGTACTGCAGGGGGTACGTGAGATTTTTTCTAAAAAAAAAAAATCAGTCGTGCATAATTCCCAAAATAATGAGCCTGTGCTATAAAAATTTCAATAAAACTGTAAATGTGAGTTTGATAAAACATAATTTATCTTCAGTTCAGTTCACCAACTGGACCGACCCTCTGAGCACAGGAGGCTCACCTGGACTGGGAAATACCTCAGAGGGGACCTTTAGTGAAAAAAAGGGTTAGGGTTAGTTCCGGACGAGCCCCCAATTTTTCATGACGGTTCAATACAGACTTTAATCTCAGAGATTATCCAAGTTGTTTTCTTGTGAATTTGTGAACTTGTACTGTCAGAATTTTCAAGTTTTTTTTCTCAAAAAAATTACAAATTGAATCTAAGATTTTCTGATTGTGGTGGGGTGGGGGGTGTTTTTAACATGTAAAGCACTTTGTGCTACATTTGATGTATGAAAAGTGCTCTATAAATAAAGTTTTGATTGATTGATTGAGACAAGGATTCAACAGAATTCAATAACAATATGTATTATAATATATCATATATTAATAATATAATACAAATATACATCCAATTTTAAGAATAGAATATATCAGCATATTATGTTAATATATTAATATGTACATTAAATAATAATGTCAGTCTTCTGTGTACTAGACTTTCCGGAAACACCGGTCAGATGCACAGAATTGAACCGCCACTTCCGGTGGGAACTTTCAAAATAAAACAATAGTGTGACACAAAATTACAAAAGTCAGTTTTGTTTGTTTGTTTGTTTGTTTGTTTGTTTGTATGTTTGTTTGTTTGTTTTAAAGGAAACAAAGGGAACTCATAGAACAAGATTTCTGAGCCAAATCAAATCCAAACAACTTCCCCTGTTCTCTCACCTCATCTGCCATCCGGCCAATCAGTGAAGCCGAAATGACAGAATTGACGAACAGAAAAGTCATTTCTGATGATGTCTGAACTCCCAGTGAGAGAGATGGATGGATGGATGGATGGATGGATGGATGGATGGACTTTATTGGTAAACTGTTGTGCTCCAGCAGCAGCTCATCCAGACACAGAAACAACAGGAAAACTACACAAAATCTACCAAACAACACCTGGAGAAAGAAATATATGTCTGCACAAAAAACATGAAAAACTAAAAGAATATCAGAAAAAAAAGAAAAACCTTTGCAGAGTAGAACATGTGGATATGAAACAGACTCATAATGCATTAGACAAAACATTTAATCAGAAAAAGCAGCACAGTGTCACACACGTGGAACCCAGCAGCTTGTGGGTGGGCTTTTACTCTGAAAGGTTTTATTTCACTGTCTGAACAAAAATACTTCATTATGTTATTGTAATTATTACTATTATCACTATTATTAGTGTTGTTGCTATTATAGTATTTTTTGTTTTTCTAATTTTAAGACGGAATTTTCTGACATTTTTGTTTTTCATTTTATTTTTATTTTTTTTTTACATTTTTGTCATTTGTGATTATTTCATTTTAAATGGGTAATTGAAATAATTTTAAATAGTTTGGGGGTATTTTTCCACCACTCTTGATATGGTTCTTTTCTATTTGTTTGTTTTTACAAATTTTCTAGCAATTTCATTGGTATTTTTATTTCATTTTATTTCATTTTATTTTTTGTAGGAGGGTAATTCTGTGGCAGTTTAATGTTTCTGTTTTTTTTTTTTTTTTGTTTGTTTGTTTGTTGTTGTTTTTTTTGTTTTTTTTTTTTTTACTGATATAACTTCAAATATATCAGTGAATTGTTTAGATTTCAAAGAGTCACCTGTATTACCGGGTTGGCAGTTGTACACTTTTATTTTTGGAGGTGAAGCCCCGTGGCTTCCGGTCGGTGGTTGTTTGACCGGAACTTGACGCAGCTCAGACCGCAGCTGTGCGTCTCCAGCTGAGGAGCCCAGATGATGCGCTGAGCTGCCCGGGAGCAGGAGCTCATCACCCCGGACGGACCTGCGCACACACCGGGCTCCTCCACCCGCCGGAGCCCCGCAGCGCCGGGACCCGCAGCATGGAGCGGGGCAAACCGGCCACCTACACCGGGGACAAGAAGGCGAAGCTGCTGGCCCGGGCCAACCAGAAGTGGGTCAGACTTGCCACCGTGGTCGCCTATGTGCTGTCGGTGTCTCTGGCCGCCGTGATCCTGGCGGTGTACTACAGTCTGATCTGGAAACCCTCCGCAGGGCCCGGCCCGGGACAGACCCACACCTGGACCCGGACCCGGACCCCGCCCGGAGACCTGGGACCGGCCAGGAGCCACAGCACACACACCGCCACTCACACTCACACCGACACCGACAGTAAAGTTACTTCTGACTCCGATAGAATTAAATGTAGGAACAAGAGCAACAAGAACCAAACCAGCATCAATAATCAAACAGATATCAGTTCTGATATTAACACTCATATTAATGTAAATGTTTACACCGACACATCTCATGAGAACAGGCACATCAGTGCGGCAGATGACAATATCAATATCATGGAGGCTCCAGCAGGGGAGGTTCCGGTGTCAGGAAGCCGTCAGACCGACCTGCACACCGGACTCCGCGGCGGAGTCTCTCCGGTGAACTCTCCGGGCTCCGCCACCGGGCCGGCCGAGCCGACGCTGACCGGGCAAGGCGCCTCCGAGGCCGGCTGGACCACCGCCGAGCCTCCCGCTGTCACCGCGGAAGATCCGTCCAACCTGCCGACCCACCGGGCAGCAGAGAGCCGGGACCAGGAGCCCGACTGGTGGGGCTCACCGGACCAAGGCTCCGGTACCGGGGCGGCGCTGCTCATGGACCCCGACTCCGTTACCGAGAAGTAACGGATTACTCTTCAGACCTGACGTCTTGATGCCAGCGCTTCTCTCTCTCTCTCTCTCTCTCTCTCTCTCTCTCTCTCTCTCTCTCCCTTGCTCCTGGTTCTTTAGTTACTTACAGCGGTTCAGGCTGGGCTTTTATTTTGACATTTAACCCTCTGAGCAGAATTCCTATGTAATAGAAAGAAAAATTCAAAGAAAAAAAATAATGGTAAATAGTTCCATACACTTTAAATGAATTTTAAAAAATGTCATATGATATATATTTATTACAATTGTCTATTTTTTAAAGAAATATAGCCTATAAAAGTCACAAGTCTGTGTTTTCCAAAAAATATTAATGAAATAAAAATGCAGCAGTTTACATGGCCACAGAAATGATTTTTGATTTGTCTGTTTGACTTTTTATTTATTTATTTTTATATTTTTTTTAAATAAAAAAAAGAAGAAGAAAGAAAGAGGGGCACGTTCAAGCTTCAGAGAAATGCCGTCTCAAAATGAAAAGCTGGTTTTCACAGGGCTGATTTATGTTTCATTTGTCTTGGAGCAGAAATCAGGTTCGTCAGTAATTCATAACTCAACACTGTTTGTTCTCTCTCCTGCTGGATTTACTGAGTAATCCATTCAGTCTCATCAGGGTCAATAATCTGCTAGTGGGATTAGATAATCCCACTTTGATTCCAGCAGTGTTCAGTTGGTTCCAGGATTTTCTTGGATCGAGTGTTCGAGTCCGAGCAGCGCAGGACCAAAGCAGAGCAGCAGGTCAGATTACAGCGTCTGTGTCCCGTACAATCTGAAGAAACACACAAATACATGCTCATAAGAGCGAGAGCCAGATGGAGCTCAGTGTCATGTTGCTGTTTAGTTAAAGGAGCATTCCGCAGTTTCTGAGTGTCTGGTCTGCTCACTACGACTCCTCCAATCACAATGTGAGTTTGTGTTTGAAGCAGCCGCCTCATAATGTTCTGCTCAACACTGGAAAGCAAAACGTTTCCCCGCTTAGGGACTATTTTCCCTGGCGGAGGAGGAGGAGGAGGAGGAGGAGGAGGAGGAGGAGGAGGAGGAGGAGCGCAGTGAGACAGACGTCCAGTTTCCAGAGTCTGTCCAGCTCCTGTCAACACAAATATTCTGATGTTTGAGCTTTTGTTCGAGCACGAGCGAGGTCAGAGGGCAGCGCTGCGTTTCAGGACTTTAAAAATGTGGGAAAGCAGACGAATGAGTTCACCGCATGGCTGAGTGTCGGCGTCTTCATGTCCCTGTCTGTCCTCTGGCTGGCCGACAGCTCAGCTCGTCACTTTGATGGAAAATGACCATAAAGTGTGTTGTCAGACGGCCCCTGAACGCACCTCCAGGCCCTGCTTTGAGAAAGTGCTGCTGCTTCCCCCTGAGCCCGAGCTGGGGAGGCCGAGGGTCACACAGGGGGGTTTGTGTGGGTGTTGGTGTGTTGTGGTGTTGGTGCCTGGACGAGGGCGAGCGCCCCGCCTCCTCGCCGCTTTCCGGAAACCCCCGCCCGGCTCTGATCCCACTGGAGTCGTTATCAGCGAGGCGATCTGCCGCCGAGTCCTCCAGAGGATCAGCAGCTTCCTGTCCGACGGCAGGAAACAAACACACAGCTCTTCAGTTCCTGCCAGCAACTCCAAACCACGAAACCACAAAACCACAAAACCACAAAACCACGAAACCACGAAACCGCCAGACCGTCAGACCATCAGACCACCAGACCACCAGACCATCAGACCGTCAGACCATCAGACCACCAGACCACCAGACCGTCAGACCGTCAGACCGTCAGACCGTCAGACCGTCAGACCACCAGACCACCAGACCACCAGACCATCAGACCGTCAGACCGTCAGACCACCAGACCGTCAGACCGTCAGACCACCAGACCATCAGACCGTCAGACCACCAGACCATCAGACCATCAGACCGTCAGACCACCAGACCACCAGACCACCAGACCATCAGACCGTCAGACCGTCAGACCACCAGACCATCAGACCGTCAGACCACCAGACCATCAGACCATCAGACCGTCAGACCACCAGACCACCAGACCACCAGACCATCAGACCGTCAGACCGTCAGACCACCAGACCATCAGACCGTCAGACCACCAGACCACCAGACCGTCAGACCACCAGACCACCAGACCATCAGACCGTCAGACCCTCAGACCATCAGACCGTCAGACCACCAGACCACCAGACCGTCAGACCGTCAGACCACCAGACCATCAGACCGTCAGACCACCAGACCACCAGACCGTCAGACCACCAGACCACCAGACCACCAGACCATCAGACCGTCAGACCCTCAGACCATCAGACCGTCAGACCGTCAGACCACCAGACCGTCAGACCGTCAGACCACCAGACCATCAGACCGTCAGACCACCAGACCACCAGACCGTCAGACCGTCAGACCGTCAGACCATCAGACCGTCAGACCGTCAGACCGTCAGACCGTCAGACCACCAGACGGTGCTGCAGTTATGATTTTATTATTTTTTATTTTGTGTCTGAGAGGCTGACTGTCATCAAACTGCGTTGCCCTTTAGCTGTAGCTAACGTTGTGTTAGCTAATGTTTGCCTAGCTAGCATCGCTGTGGCGCCCCCTGTAGCCGCACAGCTGATGTGGCTGTCGCTCGCTGAAGTGCTGTGTCTTTAGCTCCGCCTCTTCCTGTCACTTGATATGACCGTCAGCGTGTCGAGCTAACATGCTAACAGTTACTCTTGCTTTGTTGAAGCTAACACATGCTAGCACAGGTGCAGCTGGAGGGTCAATCAAACTTGATGTATTTAGGCCTCCAGAGGGCGCCAGCTTGACTCCATCTGCAGCGCCCCCTGCTGGCTGCAGGCCGCCAGCGCCTCTGAGATAAAGTGGGCGGAGTTACAGCAGTAAAAACGAGCTAATCGCTGTTAGCCGCTGTCAGTGTTCCTCTCCTTCACTTTGTGCAAACTGACATGTCAGAAACCGGACAGGCGCTGAGCGTCCCGGCGGCGGCGTCCAGGCGTTGTCACGGCCCTCAGCGGCGCCGTGACGACGCCTGGAAAGTTCCTCTGGTTCACCGACGCTGAACTCACAACTAAACACAGAAACAACTGAAAGCACCTGAAGCTGCAGTGAGAGAGCTGAGGGACGCTCAGCACGGCTGCTCATACTGCTCATACTGGTCATACTGGTCATACTGTTTATACTGGTTTTACTGTTTATCTTGGCTGGTTATCATCACTGACAGAAAACAGTCTGAAAACACACAAACGCTTCCTGTCCCGCCGGCCGCCTCTCACTAATCTCTCAGATTATAATCTGAGGGTGGGGAGCTGTAATCTCTGCAGAGGCAGGAAGTGATTTTCCCCAAATCAGCTGAGAGCTGCTGTGCTGCACACATACACACACACACACACACACACACACACACTCACACACACACACACACACACACACACACACATACACACACACACACTCAGAAGTGATGAACAGAGTGAGGTCATGCCCTCTGGCTGCTGTGGGTTCTTTACTGAAACGGTTTCAGGACGAGGAGCTGCGTCTAGTCATCAACGCCAGGAAGCCTCACCGCCGCCGGGACGTCCCACCTCAGTGTGGGCACACACACACACACACACACAGACACACACACACACACACACACACACAATAAAACAACATATATGTATGTATACACACACACACACACACACACACACACCACATATATATATATTTATATATATATATATATACGTATATGTATGTGTGTGTGTGTGTATATATATATATACACTACTCACAAAAAGTTAGGGATATTCGGCTTTCGGGTGAAATTTCAGGATGAACCTAAAATGCATTATAACCTTTCCAGGTGAACTTAATGTGACCTTCTGTAAACTTTTGAATGCACATGTCCAACTGTTCAGTGTTTCAGTACTTTTTGCACAGGTTGCTGTTCTCTAACAAGGAGCTTAACGGCAAAATTCACAACAGGTGTTTGATCCATGAATCAACCAATAAATTTCCTGGTTCAATTAGAATTGGTATTTAAACAGTCCTCCTCATCATGCTGTTCACATTTTGACATCATGAGACCAAGACGACACCTAACAATTGATCAGCAGCACTTCGCCATTGCGAGGCTTCAAACAGGATGTCCTCAGACGGAAGTGGCCACTGAGCTCAGAGTGTCACAGAGTGTCATCAGCAGGTTGCAACAGAGATACAGAGAGACTGGAAGAGTCACAGAAAGGCAGAGAAGTGGACGTCCTTTGGCCACATCCCACACTGATGACCGCTTCATTGTGAACAGTGCCCTGTGGAACCGGATGATGAATGCCACTCAACTCCAGGCACATTTAAGGGAAGTGAGAGGCACCCAAGTGTCACGTCAGACCATTCGAAACCGTTTACATCAGCATGGTCTGCGTGCTAGACGACCTGCAAGGGTACCTGACCACACCACCAGGCACAGGTGTCATCGTCTTGCATGGGCCAGGGAGCATTTACGCTGGACGAGGGACCAGTGGGCCTCAGTGCTGTTCTCTGATGAAAGCCGATTCATGTTGAGCAGAAATGATGGCCGCCAACGATGTTGGAGACGTCAAGGAGAGCCCTATGCATCAGCCACTGTTGTCACCAGACGAGCCTTTGGTGGTGGTGGTGTTACTGTGTGGTTAGGTGTGTCTAGTCAGTACAGAACTGCCCTACACTTTGTGACAAGCCCATACTACCTGAATAACATCATTAATCCAGTCATTGTGCCCCTGCATGACCAACACAGGCCTAATTTCATCTTCATGGACGACAATGCTGCAGCTCATCGAGGTCGTATCATTAGGGAACGGCTGCTGGAGACTGGGGTACCTCAGATGGAGTGGCCTACACTTTCTCAGACCTGAATCCCATAGAAAACCTATGGGATCAGCTGAGTCGCCGTGTAGAGGCTCGGAGCTCTGTACCCCAGAACCTCAATGTCCTGAGGGCCACCCTTCAAGAAGAGTGGGATGCCATGCCTCAGCAGACAATAAGTCGACTTGTGAACAGCATGAGACGTCGTTGTCAAGCTGTAATTGATGCTCAAGGGCACATGACAAGTTATTGACACTGACATTTTTTGTTGTGGTATATCCACCACTGTTGTTGGCTTTTGTTTCAAGAAATTGTTTGAGATGAGGAAATCACCAGTGTATGCTTCTACTTAAATGCCCTACTTTCATGATATAATATCACTGTAGTGTGAACTTTTTACATTTTCCATAAATTTCACCCAAAAGCCAAATATCCCTAACTTTTTGTGAGTGTATATATATATATATATATATATATATATATATATATATATATATATGTATATACATATATACATTTATACACAACACACACATTCGTATGTGTGTGTGTGTGTGTGTGTGTAAATGTACAGTTGTGTGAACTGTGTGTGTGTGTTCTCCATGGTTCTCAGAGACAGTGCGGTGTGTGACCTGCTCAGCTGTGATCAGGCAGACTCAGCGCCCCCCGGTGGACAGACCCTGAACTGCAACACAAACAGGAAGCAGGAAGTCCTGCGAAGCGCTGCAGTAAGAGCCCTCCTGCATTGTCAGATGTGCTCCTGCTATTAAAGACCCCATGAACAGGACACTTATTTTCTTGAGTTTATGTATTTCCTGTTGAAACAGGAAGTACACGGGGAAGGACACGGTGCAGCGGAGGATCACTCAAGTGCAAACCAACAGGATCTCAGTTTTATTTTGAAGGGACAGGTGGAGGAGAGAGGACGTTACAGATTTGTGAAGGTTTTATTTGTTGAAATTTTCATTTACAGCCGCCAGTGCAGGATGATGATGTCACTGTTGGACAGGAAGTGGAGGTCATGTGAGGTCGTCTCTGTTAACCCTCGCAGCTCAGCTCTTTGTCCTTTTAGTTTTAGCCTCACACTTTATGAGCATAAAAAATCTCCTATAATTTCTGTTTTGCCATATTTCTGACCTTTTCCTTGTAACTTTTTGCTGAAATGAAGTTTGTGAGAGCCGTTAAAACCTTTGAAGCCTCAGCAGGTTCACTGGATTTTATTTTGAAAAGATACAGGGAAACAGCTGATCCAGGAGTGGCAGGTGACGACAGAACCAGCAGAAACCAGACAGACAACAAGTACAGAGAGAAAACTAAACTGGGAAATTATACTTCTAAAGGTTCGAGTTGGAGAATTAAAATTTTTACAGCAAAAAAAAATCTTTGTGGCTGATTCCCGTCTCGTTTGTTTTTGAACTTTTCAGTTTCAGCTCATTTCCTTGTTCCTTTTTTCAAACTGATTTCTCTGCCCGGCTGTCAGAGGGCGAACCAGAGAGCATCCTGCTCTTTCCCACAGGACTTGAACGCAGCACACCGTCTGTCTCCTTAACTTGTAGGAAAACAAGCTGGAAATTTGAAAAAAAAAAAAAGATATCAAGAAAACTGTTTTTCATAATTATGACTGCATATTATTACTGATGACTTGAAAATTAGTTTCCAACTGGTTTGATTATAATATTTAAAACAGGTACAGGCAAAACCTTTTTGCCAAGACTTTGGGGTTCATATCAGCTCATTTTTTTAATCTTCTCTTTATTATGATTTTTGAAAAAACAAACAGTCTGTCTGTCTGTCTGGGTTGAAGCTGCTGCAGCTCACAGGACTCTGCAGCGCGCTGCGTTCACAGGCATCCCGACAACACGGCGCCCACACACCAGCACACACTCAGCAGAGATTCACTTGGTTTATTAAGAGCTTCAGAAAGGCTTGTGAGTTTTTCCAGAGGAACATCAGGCGCGGCCAATCAGACGCAGCCGCAGGACAGAGTGCGGCGGGGGAGGCGGGGTCTGAAACTCCCAGATTACACAGGGAAAATCACCAGGAAAAAACTCAAATTCATGAGAAAAAAAGATTGGAAAGTCATAAATTCATGGGAAGAAAATATTTGTTTTCCTTTGGAGCCGCGTGGCTTCCCCTCGCTCGGCACGCTTTCTCTCAGAAATTCTCATCAAAGTTATTCCCTCATAAATTTAACACTTTAATTACAGATAAGGGTTGTTTTTTTTTTTTTTTAGTGAAATTTATGACTTTATTCTCGAGTTTATTTCTCAGAATATTACCCCAACATTAATTTCCAAGACCAAAGTGGTACATTTTTTAGGAAAAAACCCTCAAAAATTCTGAGATTATAAAGTCAAATTTACCAGGAAAAAAAAAAGGTTTTGTTTACTTTTGTTTTGTCCGCGGCTCGCCGTCTGTGGACTGCTGGCTCCTGCTGCGCAGCACAAAATGGGATTTATAGTTTTTCACAAATTTATGAGAAAAACCTGGGATATTCTCTGAGATTAGTCGTAAATGAGAAGTCATAAATTTGAGGCAAAAAAAAAACGAAAATCAAAAACAAACAAACAAACAAACAAACAAAAAAAACAAAATCCAGAAAGTGCCAACAAAGTCAAAGCATGTGGCTTTTAGATAGATAGATACTTTATTCATCCTGAAGGAAATTCCCAAAAAGACAAACTGTTAAGATTGGAGTTTTTTTCTGGTGAATTTGTGAGGTTTTTCCTCGTAAACTTACCTCTTTAATGACTGAGGAAAATTAACGAGAAAAAACTCAAATATTTTGAGATTACAGTGGTAAACTTACAACAAACTCACAAATTTATGGGGAAAAAATCCTTTTTTTGTGATTTCCTGTTAAATGTACATCTTTCATCTCAGAAATTGACTTTTCCTCTCAGAGTTTAAGCCCCGCCCCCCCGGCTCTGTTACTCAGTTTTCTGTCCCTGAAGTGGCCCGAGGACACCGGCGCAGCGTGAGCTCCGTGACTCGAGCGCTGCCCCCTGCTGGTGGGGAGGAAACCAGCCCGACCTGGGACTGAGGGTGTGTTACGTGGTGAGTCGGCGAGCTAACAGAGGTGGGAATAAACGACGACACGGCACAGCGTCACAATATTCTGTGGCGATATCGCAGATTTACAGTTTCCTGCCGGAGCTGGTCAGTCTGGAACATTTTGCTGAGGTGACGTGAACAGAGTGAAAACACTGCTGACCGTCTGCACCTGCAGCTCAACAACGGGGAGAAATCTCAGTTCCCGTCGTCCCAACACGACAAAACGTCTCCAATCACAAAGCGACGCATCGTGACTTCAATATCGAGAGAATAACCCACCCCTGCTAGCTAACCGCTCACTTCCCCTGTATTCTGTGGGTGTTAGCTTACCGGTCTGGTTAGCATCGTTAGCAAAATCAGTGAAGTGCAGCAAAAAAAAAATACAAAACAAAAATCAACACAAAAGCAGCGTGAAGAGGAAGTGGCAGCGCCAAAGATCTGCAGACGGACAGAACTCACACTCCAGCAGAACTCAGGAGGGGAGGGGGGGTTTGTTCAGCGGCAGCAGGAACCCGGGAGAACCAGCAGAGACACAAACACCGTGCACGGGTCGGCTTCCCGAAACATCTGGAAGGGAACTGAGCTGATCCCCTTGGTTCTGAGAACAGCTGGGTTGGTTCTGAACCGGCTGGCGTTTGTTCTGCATTTGGTTTAGTTTGGTTCCGGATAGAGTTGGTTCTAAACATCTGGGATGGTCTGAACTGATCTGGGCTGGTTTTGATCTGTTTAGGTTGTTTCTAAACCGGTCTGGGTTGGTTCTGAACCGATTAGGGTTGGTTCTAAAGTGGTTTTGGTTAGTTCTGAACTGGTTTGGGTTGGTTCTGAACTGGTTTGGGTTGGTTCTGAACTGGTTTGGGTTGGTTCTGAATTGGTCTGGGTTGGTTCTAAAGTGGTTTGGGTTGGTTCTGAACTGGTTTGGGTTGGCTCTGAAGTTGTGCCCTGCAAATCAAAAAGGGGTCTAGAGAGATTATTATTATTATTATTATTTTAAATCTTTGTTTTTGGGCTTTGCTTCCTGGTTTTCTAGCTGCCTGATCAGTTTATCTCGTCCCCGTCCTGGGACGGCCTTGGTGCCCCTGCCTCCTGAACAAACCCGCCCTCTGGAGAAATGGCTGAAAAAAACAAGACCGCCAGATGAAACCACCAGTGGAACTCTAACATCACTGAGGGGGAACAGGTATCTACAAAAACACAGCCGTGTGCTACTGATGTTCCTTCAGTTTAGGCAGGGCGGTCCCATCGCCCCGGAGCTGGAACCGAGACCGCTTGAGTCCGCCTGGCAGGCAGAGGAGCTGGACACGACTCGTAAGGCAATATCACAGGAAATCAATCTGTAATGTCTTGTGCTGAGAATGAAAGACTTTTTTCTCTGAGAGTTACAGGATAAACCCCCAGTTTCATCCCGTCCAGCGTGTTAGCACCAAACAGCTCCAACAAGCAGGCGCACCATTCTAGTGTTTTTTGTCTCAGAACAGCTGTTTCATCATCTCATCTGGAGATTCTGATTGCCATTTAAATATATTCATTTCAACAGAGGTCCTGCTTTATGCCCATCTATCCCCCATCATGCATCGCTGTGAAGTAAGACAGAAAAAAGACCAAGAGACAACGCACTGCCACAAGTATGCACCACTGTTACAGTAAAGGCACCAGACACAGAGCATTTTCCACCTGTTTTGGACAGCGAGTGCCATGAAACCAGAACACGGTGAACGCAACGCAGAACAGTTACACTGAAAGAAAAGGAAGAACAGGAATCAATGTGCTAACTAATAAACTGCAAAAGATGGAACTGGAAAGAGTAACTCACTCAGTTCCACTGAGTGCAAACGCACTAAACCGTGTCCACCACGTCTTCATTAGAGACATTTAGTATTCTGGACTGACGTGACGGGGACACTAATTAAAGCTTCATCCCACTGATTTTCTGCATGTTCAGGGTTTCCTCTCCAGAAGGTTCCTCTGCTCTCCTCCCAGAGCGAGCAGTGGGCTTTCAGAGCTGCCACATCACTCCTCCTCCCTTTCCTCCAGCCGCTGGTTTCCATTCATTCCACTACGATATGAACATGAACTTTCGGAGCCTTCACACTTTCTTCACTCCAGTTTTCCATCAGCCCAATAAAGTCCTCCACATGAGTTTTCCTAAAAGCAGCAGCACTGTTGGCTTTTCAGGACCTTTTTTTACGGTCATTTTCCATCAAAGTGACGAGCTGAGCTGCCAGTGACCCAGAGGACAGACAGCATCAGGGACATGAAGACGCCCACACTAAACCATGACGCTGGGAATCTGATGGTTTCTAATCAAAGTGGCTGTAAAAACTGTGGTGAACTAATTCGTCTGCTTTCCCACACATTGAAAGTCATGAAACGCAGCGCTGCCCTCTGAACTCGCTCATGCTCGATCGCAGGAGGGAACAAAACCTCAAACATTAGGACTTTGAGGCTGAAGACTTTTGTTCGCCGCAGAAGCAGAACATTATAAGGCGGCTGCTTCAACCAAATATTCACATTTTGATTATGTCAGTAAATGATTTGACAAATGGGGGAGTTGTAGTGAACGGACTAAACATTCAGAATCAGTGGGATGGAGCTTTAAGAGCAAAGATAGGAGATGTTTACCCAAAGCTTGAGGCACCGCAGCCCTCTGCAATGTTGACTCACACGTAGCCGGCGATCACACTGCGAGCAACACCACCGACCAGCCGCCCGACGTCCAGGCATCTCCTGCAGAGCTGGGCACCGGGCTCCCATTTCTACTGTCGCCTGGGGAGAAGTCAGCTTTCCACTTCTCCGAAAGACGACAGGGTTAAACACCTCAAAAACAATACCTAAAACATGGCTGCAACCAATTTTCAAACAGTGCTTCCAACTCTGCCGGTCAATTTATATTAGTCAAATAGTGCTCACTAATTACCACTGGCCAGATCGCTATTTAAACTTGTTAAACCCATGTAACATTGTGAGAGAGCAGAGAACCAAAAACTACATGATTGACCTGTTTGAAGCCTGGAACGGCATGTGGTGCAGTCTGAGCCTCTAGCCCCGCCCACTACGAGTTACAATAAGCTAACACATGAACTGAGCTGCTCGCAGTGTGAACGCCCTGATAGTTTATGCATATACTTCAAAAGTGCAGATTTAAAAGGTTGTCTTTTTGGTGTTCAAGTGCATACATTTGTTCTCACATTTATGGCTTTCTTTTAGTAACAAACTAATATAAACGCTGGCAGGAGGTTAACGTGTCCTGCCTCCTATAGTCTCTTGGTGTGCTTGGAGTTATAGTGGCTCCTCATGTCTTTCCGGAGGCGGAACTTCTCTCCGCAGACGCCACAGATGTACAGGTGGACATCCATGTGTTTCTCCAGCTGATCTCCGCCTGGGAAGATCTGGAAGCAGACCTGGCAGATGGTTTCTCCGGCTGACAGGTGGGAGATCATGTGTCGCACATGGTCATGTTTGAGGAAGGTTCCCTGGTCGCAGACTGGGCAGACGTAGCGCGCCATGCCTTTGTGCATGTCGGTGTGGAGCCTGAGCTGACGCTCCCGCAGGAACTGCTTCCCACAGGTCTGGCAGGTGAACTGCTTCTCCTTGGTGTGGACGGTGTAGTGCTCCCGCAGGTGGCAGCGTTGGTAGAAGCCTTTGCCACAGATGCTGCAGAAATGCTTCCGCCGATGATCCGGTTCGCCACCTTCCTCGAGCAGCACCGGCCGGAAAAGCTCCTGGTCGTGGCAGGCCAGGGCGTGCTCCAACGCCAGGCTCTCACTCTGGAACAGCAGGCCGCAGTGCGGACAGGCCAGGTCCGCCCCCTCCAGCAGGCCCTCCTCCATGCCCTGAGGCTCCTCCAGCAGCGAGGCGTCGTCCTCACCATGGGAGTCGGACTCACCGCCATGAGATTCACCGCAGCGCTCTGCGTGCTCTTGAAGCTGGCGGCCCTTAATGAGCACTTGGCCACATCTTCCACATGCACAAATATGGCCCATGTGGTTGGACAGATAGTGGGCGGACTTGTCCTCCTCTGTTAGCAGAGCGCCACACAATTCACAAGGGGTGGAGTCAGCTTCCTGCTTCTCCTCTTTGACCTTGCGGAGTTTTGCTGGTATCCCTGGATCCTCTCCACCTGACACGTGGCCTTCAAAAGTCTCACTGCTGTCCTCCATGGCCGAGACTCCAGGCTCCGGCTCGCGGGTCAATCCGGTCTTCTCCCTCAGTGAGTCTTTAAGTGTGGCATCACCGAAGCTCGTGCTGCAGTCTCTGGCGCTGTGCTCGCCGACTCGCACAACCTCAATCTCTGGGAACATCGTCTCCTCTGGTTCTGTCTTGATGGGGATGCTTCTTGTTGACCCAGATTCACCGTCTCCCGCCGCTGCCGACCTGACAATTAGGTCAGAGTCCAACTTGGCCTCAGGCCAGTCGTCCTCTCCTTTGCAGATGGCCCTGTGTTCCTCTGCGCTCTCGGAGGTGGAGCTCTCTGCTTTGCTGGAGTCGTTGTCGCCTTCGGCATTGGCTTTCAGCGGTTGGTAAGCCTTCCTGTTAGTGCAGGTCAGGATGTGCTCGATCAGCAGCTTCTCACAGCTGAAGACGAAGCCGCAGTCATCGCAGGTGTACGTCCGGCCGAAGCGTGGACGGTCTTTGAGGGTTGAGCTCCTACCACCTGATCTCTTTCTTAAGTCACACGGTTGCTCGGCTACACCGTCCACAACTGGCGGCACCACTAACAAAGGTGCGCTCACAACCTCCTCAACCACCGGCCTGCTGACGCTGACAGACGCTGGGACGGCCGGGCGTGCAACGCTGCTGTTTACAGCTTTCGGCAGGCGTTCCACCTCCGGGACGGCGGGCTTCTGCTGCTCGTACATGCGGACTCCGAACATCATCTTTCCGCCAGCGGGACCAGTAGAGGAAGAGGAGCTAGATGAGGAAGAGGCTGAGGAGGACGGCGTGAGGTTGGAGCTCCTGATGTCCCTGAGGTCCTCCAGCGAGTCGGGGATGTAGTACATCTGCAGATACACCATGGAGGCCTTGAGCTCCTCGAACTCATAGCTCCCCACCACGATGCGGCCGAGGTACATGAGCTGCAGGATGAGGTCGAAGCACTCGGCGCTGATCTGCATGTTGCTGAGGTCGAGGCGCCCCGCCCCCTGCTGGTCTCTGATGAACATCATCCTGAAATAGGAGCTGCAGGCCGCCAGCACAGCCTTGTGGGCCCTGAAGTAGATATCACCGATGGCGATGAGGCAGTCGCACAGGAAGCCCCACTCCCGCTGGTTGTTGAGCTGCTGGAGGACGTGATCGCTGTGGCTCGGCCTCGCCATCGCCCCTGCAGCACAATGGAGGAGACATGAAGAAAGCAATTAAATGGCTGCATATTTTCTACTTTGAGGTTTGACTGTGGTTGGGTTTTATGGCGTTGCAGTGGATTTCATAATGCTCGGTTGATTGTGCTTGGCGAGGCAGGACGCCCTCTTAGAGTCCCGCTGTGACTCATCGAGACTCGGCCTGAATTATTAAGAGCACTGACTTTAGCAGTTTAGCTTTTGTTGTATCAAACCTCCCCGTTGCGTTTCCCCGTCAGAGAACAGAGAAGACGCTTCAGTCCAAACCCACAGGCAGACTGGAACGTCCTGGGGGATTTCAGCAGGGTTTGTCCATTCCTGACTTACTGGCATGTTGACATCTGCATCATTTCATTTTCAGACCTTCTGCTGCCTGTTCCTAATTCAGGCTTTTTTCTGCCTGTGTGTTTTTGTGTATTCATCTGTCCTCATCTTGTTTTGATTTATGTTTGCTGAAGTCCCTTGAAACCTGGACTCACGCCAGACTTCTGGAGGTTAAAATGCTTGTGAAAGGTGCGTTCAGACGCCTCTCACAAGCATTTCAAGATTTGCCTTTATTTGATCAGAGTTCATACTTTGATTTAAATTGATTAGATCACATTAGAGCTTTTATCTGTGTTGCACTCCGGCCTGAAGGGCCCTCTGTCTTTCTGGGATCCTTCTCAACATTTCTAATCTCATGTTTTCTCTTGGGAGTTTACGCTGTGCGGCGCTCTGAGGCCGTCACAGAGACTCCAGGCTGTCATGCAGTGGAAGGTGAGCTTCCTGCAGCCGTGGGGTTTCAGGTTCTGTCAGGTTCCTGTCGCCACACGCAGGCACAGCTTGTGGTTTGTGTTTTGCTGTGAAAACACCTGCGGGGAAAAATCAGCTTCCATGAGCCAAAATGAATCCAACAATCCTCCACGCAAAACAAACACTTTCATCATTTCAATGGCATTTCATATTTCAGTCATGAAGGGATTGTGTGCAGCGAGGCCTGCAGTGAGGAGGTCAAAGGTCACAGTCGCCCTGCTGGACGAGGCGGGGACAGTGACAGACTTTTGTCTTTCAAAGCAGAACCTAAATGACCTAATAATTCAGTGTGGTAATATGCAATAATAACAATAATTATAAGTCAAGTAACTTCTTACATGCCCATTTTTATAGACCTGCTTTTATGAGATGTTGTCTTTACTTTTTATTTTCTCTTTGTTATTGCTTTTATTCCTGTAGTTTTTCTACTTCTTTTTATCTTTTTCCATTTTTCTCAGCCTGTTTTTTTTGCTATGCTGTTTGTCAGAGCTCTTCATAAACTCTGGTTTTGAAACTGCTGGAGAAATATAAGATGATAATATAAGATGATTATCATCATTATCATTATTGTTGTTGCAGTAGAATACGCCAGGTTTTAAATGCAGTGTGAGTGTTTCCTTGTTTCTTCCAGGTGGGGCTGGGCGATCTGGCCTAAAAATAAAATTTACAATTCTCATCGCCAAAAATATATCCACTCACTGAATTATCACAACTCTTTTGATTTAAACTTATTGTTTAATCAGGTCTTCATGACTGAAATTATTTAAAATAAAGATATTGGTATTATATGAAACTAGTGGACTTAAGGATTCCAGCATCACCAGTCACGTCACGCTCGGCTGCTGGCAAGGCGGCTCAGTCTCGCTCCAAAGTTTGGCTACATTTTGGTAAGAGAAAAACCAGCATAGCTGTTTTTACAGGGGCTCTAATAATAAAAATAGACCAAATATCCAGAATTATAACTGTGGGCGGTCAAACTACTGGGAGGGAGCAGACAGCTGGGATGTACAGAATATAACCTGCAGGAGAGACAAACCTCTGTGCAGCTCATCAGGCGGCCCCCAGGAGGCGCTACAGAGCCACTGAAGCCGCCAAGAGCTTTTACACAAAGTCTTTCACAGTAAAAGCAGGAACTGCTGAACACTGGACGCCTGTCTCTCCCTGCTGCCTGGCCTCTTATTATGGGATGGCAGGGGATTCACTGTGGTGTTTAACTGGTGGGGCTGATTTAAATCCACACACCGATAAAGCTCTTACCAGTCACGTACAGCTGTCTGTCTGTCTGTCTGTCTGTCTGTCTGTCTGTCTGTCTGTCTATCTATTTGTCTGTCTCTCTGTCTGTCTATTTATCTGTCTGTGGTAAAAATGCGGGGGCCCCGTGTTATTTTTGCCCGGGGGGCCAGATGTGCAGGGCCGGCCCTGCAGCTGTTCCAGTAACTGACCTGCAGTCAGTTCTCAGCTCAGCCTCCGCCCACGCAGGGCCGCGGCCATGCGGGAGCAGCCGGAGCCTGGCAGCCGCCAAACCCGAGGCGGGAGGCCGCGCGGGGCCCCGCCGTGACCCCGATCCCGGCCCGGGCCCCTCCGCGGCCCCGGGCCCGGCTCTGTGCGGGATGGGGGGCGGGGGGCAGGCCGGCCGGACTGACGAGCTAAAATGGAGCTTAGAGCTCCGGCGGCGAGGAGCGTCGAGCAGCTGCAGTTAACATCCACTGCACCGGAACACGGGCGGCTGCGCCTTCAAAATAAGAGTCAGAACGACACAAGTCCAACACACAGAGGAACAAAGAGGGTGGATCAGTGAGAGGGCCCACTCCGCTCCACAGGGCTGCTCAGCGGGGTTTTCAACAGGCAACAGGCGAGCTGCTGTGCACGGCGGAGCTCAGGAGGCTAAAGTTAACATCATTATCTTTATTACTGTTATTACTTTTGTTGCTGCTGTTGTTGTATTTTCTATGTCAGCTCTTCTCTCTATAGAGCCAATAAGCTCTGTGTGCTCTGTCCGTGTGCTGCAGCACCCCGGCCGCCGTCAGCCCCCGGGCCCGGGCCGGGGCTCCGCGGGCCGGGACGGAGGTCCCCGGGGCCGGGCCGGAGGTCCCCGGGGCCGGGCCGGGGCTCCGCGGGGCCGGGTCGGGGCTCCGCGGGGCTTCAGGCGGTGACAGCCGGAGCTCACCGCGCCGCAGCGCCGCCGGCAGCACACTCAGACACGTCAGACCTGCGTGGTTTAGTCGGTGGAGGTAAAAATGGCCTTAAACTCAGCGGAGCGTCGGGGCGAGGCGGCCGGCAGCCCGGAGCCCGGAGCCCGGAGCCGGTGGGAGCGGCTCCGGGCTCCGGGCTCCGGGCTCCGGGCTCCGGGCTCCGGGTTCTTCAGCTCTGAGTTCTCCAGACTCTGTCTCCTGAGCGGCTCACAGGGTTCGGGTTCTCCTGAGCGGCTCACAGGGTTCGGGTTCGGGTTAGAACCCTGACCCGCCGCCCAGCGCAGCTTTTGTTGTGTTCGACGGAAAGCTAACCGGAAGTAGCAGTTTGCGTTCCGGCTAGCTTGACGTTGGTACGGCGGTCTCTCCCGCAAACAGCCCCGCCACCCCCGCACTGCCACCCCGCATTCAGGCGAGCAGAGAGGAAAAAAGGCCGCGGGTTTTCTCCCCTCCAAGTCCGCGAGAAGGAGCGATCGGGCCGCGGACAGCAGCCACACACTCACCGACCGAAGCGGCTCCGCAGCGGCGGCTCGGGGTTCAGACGGAAAGTTGTGACGGAGGAGAAGCCTCTTCTTCTTCTGCTGCTGCTGCTGCTTCTTCTTCTTCTGCAGGATGAAAGAACTTCCGCACAGCCGCGCCGTCAAGGCAGAAAGAGTGCGGGAAAAAACCGAGGACATCCGGTCACAACGACTTCCTTCGAAATAAAACCAAATTAAAAAAATACATCCGAGATGATAAAATAAGTCAAACGCATGTTACAGGCTTTGCTGTTACGTTGCAGCTGCAACATTGTGAGAGAAATATTCAGGAAAAATAAAATTACAACAAAGTATTTTTGTATTTTTTTTTTTTCATTAGTGATGATTCATTAGTGTATAAAGTTTGAAAAATAAAGTGATGGGAAGTGAAGTCTGACACACACACAACACACACATATGTGTACATGTGTGTGTTGTGTGTGTCAGATTTAGATATATACATCTATATATCTATATCTATATATCTACACACACACACACACACACACACACACACAAACACATGCTGCCAGCC
>NC_044003.1:418592-451092 GCF_902150065.1 Myripristis murdjan | reverse complement strand
AGGGGGCAGCACAGGTGGAGCCTCGGACAGGTCCACCTGCCCTCACCTGAGGACAGGTGGCTGACATCCTCCAGCAGGCCTGCAGGGGGCGCCGGCCGGCTCAAGCAATGCAAATGTAGAAATGAGCAAATAAGCCCAGAAGATACCAACAGCCACCTGACCTGTGTGTGTGTGTGTGTATGTGTGTGTGTGTCTCTCTCTCTCTCTCTCTCTCTCTCTCTCTCTCTGTGTGTGTGTGTGTGTCTCTCTCTCTCTCTCTCTCTCTCTCTCTCTCTCTCTCTCTCTCTCTGTGTGTGTGTGTGTGTGTGTGTCTCTATGTGTGTGTGTGTGTGTCTCTATGTGTGTGTGTGTGTGTGTGTCTGTGTGTGTGTGTCTCTCTCTCTGTGTGTGTGTGTGTGTGTGTGTGTGTGTGTGTGTGTGTGTGTGTCAGCAGGCGTCATGGACGTGTCGGCTCACAGCCTGTTCCTCCTGCAGCAGCTCAACGTGCAGCGGGAGTTTGGCTTCCTGTGCGACTGCACCGTGGCCATCGGCAACGTCTACTTCAAGGCTCACCGCGCCGTGCTCGCCGCCTTCTCCAACTACTTCAAGATGATCTTCATCCACCAGTCCAGGTCCGCCTCAGCTTCACCACCATCACCATCATCATCACCATCATCACCATCAAAACCATCATCATCACCATCATCACCAACACCATCATCATCACCACCATCATCACTATCACCACCAACACCATCATCATGACCATCACCATCATCATCAGAATCACCATCATCACCATCATCATCATCATCATCATGACCATCACCACCATCATCACCATCATCATCACCATCACCATCACCACCATCATCATCACCACCATCATCACCATCATCATCACCATCACCATCACCACCATCATCACCATCATCACCATCACCATCATCATCACCATCATCACCATCACCATCAACACCATCATCACATCACCATAATCACCATCACATCACCATCACCATCATTACCATCACCACCATCATCATCATCATCATCATCATCATCATCATAATCACTATCACCATCATCACTATCATCATCACCATCATTAGCATCATCATCATCATCATCACCATCACATCACCATCACCATCATCTCCATCACCTTCAACACTATCACCACCATCACCACCATCACCATCAACACCATCACCGCCATCATCACCACCATCACCATCATCTCCATCACCTTCAACACCATCACCACCATCACCACCATCACCATCAACACCATCACCGCCATCATCACCACCATCACCATCACCATCTTCACCACCATCACCATCTTCACCACCATCACCATCATCACCATCAACACCATCATCACCATCACCATCATCATCACCATCTTCACCATCACCATCATCACCACCATCACCATCATCACCACCATCACCATCACCACCTTCACCATCACCACCATCTTCACCACCATCACCATCTTCACCACCATCACCATCAACACCATCACCGCCATCATCATCATCACCACCATCATCACTATCACCACCAACACCATCATCATGACATCACCATCATCATCACCACCATCATCACTATCACCACCAACACCATCATCATGACCATCACCATCACATCACCACCATCATCATCAGAATCATCATCACCATCACCATCATCATCATCACCATCACCATCATCACCATTACCATCATCATCACCATCACCATCATCCCCATCACCATCATCACCATCATCATCACCATCACCATCATCATCATCACATCACCATCATCATCATCATCACCATCACCATCACCATCATCATCACCATCACCATCACCACCATCACCATCACCATCATCACCATCACCATCATTACCATCATCACCATTACCATTATCATCACCATCACCATCACCATCATCACCATCATCATCACAATCACCATCATCACCATCACCATCATCACCATCATCATCACATCACCATCATCATCACCATCACCACCATCATCATCATCATCACCATCACCATCACCATCATCACATCACCATCATCATCATCACCATCACCATCACGATCATCACCATCATCATCACCATCATCATCACATCACCATCATCATCACCATCACCATCACCATCATCATCATCATCACCATCACCATCACCATCATCACCATCATCATCATTACCATCATCACCATTACCATTATCATCACCATCACCATCATCACCATCATCATCACCATCACCATCATCATCACATCACCATCATCATCACCATCACCATCACCATCATCATCATCATCACCATCACCATCACCATCACCACCATCACCATCATCACATCACCATCACCACCATCACCGTCATCATCACCATCATCGCCATCATCACCATCACCATCACCATCACCACCATCACCATCATCATCACCATCATCATTACCATCATCACCATTACCATTATCATCACCATCACCATCACCATCATCACCATCATCATCACCATCACCATCATCATCACATCACCATCATCATCACCATCACCATCACCATCATCATCATCATCACCATCACCATCACCATCATCACATCACCATCACCACCATCACCGTCATCATCACCATCATCGCCATCATCACCATCATCATTACCATCATCATCACCATCACCACCATCACCATCACCATCACCATCACCACCATCACCATCATCATCACCATCATCATTACCATCATTGTCGTCATCAGGATGTGTTGTGTTGTGTTGTTGTGTTGTTGTTGTGTTATTGTTGTTGTGTTGTTGTGTTGTGTTGTTGTGTTGTGTTGTTGTTGTTGTTGTGTTAAGTGACTGACATGATCTGAACGTTACAAGAACAAAACTAACAACCCTCATAATAATATTTATAATATTTATAATGAAAAACAAGGAAATTAAACAACCACAAAAGTCCTGAAAATTTAAAAAAAAAACAAAAAAAAAAACAAAACAAGAAAATTATCCGTAAATGAACCAAAAGAATTTTTCTTTTAACATCATTACAGGAAGAAAAAATTCTCTTTTTTTTTGCAATTTTCTTTTTTATTTCTTGCTTTTCTATCTTTTTTCTTTCTCCTTTTTGCAATTTGCTTTTCCCTTTCCTTCTTTTCATCTTTCATTTTTATTTATTTCTTTTTTTGCATTTTTTTTATTTTCCTTTCCTTTCCTTTCTTTCTTTCTTTTAAATTATCTTTCTTATCTTTCTTTTAAATTATTTTTTTTACTAATTTCTTGCAGATTTTTGTCTCGTTGCTTTTTTTCTTGTGTTTTTGAAAGAAGTGAAGTCAGACGGCCTCAGAGGGTTAGACGAACGTCGCTCACGAGCTTCTTGATGAGAAATCTGAAACAGTCCAGCTCAGATATTGCATGATATCAATTTTTCATGTTTTCACAGGCTGCTGTGTGTGTGTGTGTGTGTGTGTGTGTGTGTGCGTGCTGTTTGTTTCACAGTGAGTGTATTAAGATCCAGCCCACAGACATCCAGCCAGATGTCTTCAGCTACCTGCTGCACATCATGTACACCGGCATGTGTCCCAAGCAGCCGGTGGACCAGGGCCGCCTGCAGGAGGGCATCAAGTTCCTCCACGCCTACCAGCTCTGCCGCAAGCCCGGCGAGGCCGCCGTCGACGTGGCCGCCGACGTGGTCCGCATGTCCAACCTGTATGGCATCCAGATCTCCTCCCAGCTGGCCAACAAGGAAGGGCCCGGCGTCCCCAAGAGCACCGCGGTGTCCCGGGGAGCGCCGGAGGACGGGCGCTCGTCCAGCCGCGTGGGCCGCTCCCACGCTCAGCTGTCCCTGGCCGTAGGGCTGGAGGGCGTCCCGTCCGAGCGCCAGGCGTCGGCGCTCCGCAACGTCTCCTCTGTGGCGTCTGGAGACGACTCGGACATTTCCGCCCGCATCAAGCAGGAGCGAGTGGAGGAGGACGAAGGGGAGGACGGGGAGGGAGAGGAGGGCCAGGGGGTCGGCTCGCCGTCGCCGGCCCAGGGCAGCAGCCCCTGCCAAGGCCTCCTGTTCAAGGACAGCCCGCTAGCGCTGCTGTGCCCCCGCTGCGGCGAGCGCTGCTCGTCCCCCGAGGGGCTGCGGGAGCACCTGTTCAGCCACGCCCTCGACCCCGGGAGGCTGATGGAGGGGCTGTCGCAGGCCGGCGAGCTGGATGCCGGCGTGGAGGAGGGCCAGCGAGGGTCTCAGGAGCAGCTGGACGCAGGATGTCTGGAGGAGGCGCTCAGACAGAGCCAGGCGCTCGCCAACCAGCTGGCCGCCGAGCTGAGGAGGAGCAGAGGAGGAGGAGGTGGCGGAGGAGGAGGAGGAGGTACGAGCCCGACCACCGCTGTCCTGCACTCACGGAAACGTAAGATCGCCTGCGCCGTCTGCAGCCTGCGCTTCTCCCATAAGAGCCAGCTGCAGGAACACATGTACACCCACACGGGCAAGCCGTCGCGATATCACCGCTACAACCGACTCTGCAGCCAGCTCCTCCACGCCTCCGCACACTTCTGTGAAGGGCCTCCGGAGGGGGGAGGAGGGGGAGGAGCGGGAGGCGTGGGGGCCTCGGCCGGGGCCGCGGCGCTGCTGGAGGAGGCGAACAGGGACACTCAGGACAACGGGAGCTCCTGCTACTCCCTAGACTCAGAGATCTCCCAGGAGAGCGTGGACGGCGTGCCTGTGGAGTGACCGCTAACCCGCCTTTTACACCAAAAGACACGAACCGCTACAACTGACCGATTCACTCCAACACAACCTAGTTAGTGTGACCATGCTGGTGGTTTTGTTTGCTGGTAGGTGATAAAACACGTTTTCCCATAAAGTAGTCCCCTGGAAACGAACTCCACGGAATATTTTTCAGTGTTGCCAAACTTCGTATTCGTTTAGATTTCGTCTCTAGTGTTGTTGCTCACACCTCCCTTTATTTCTGCCATCCCTCCTCTCTCTGCTGGTAGCTGATATCCTGTGTTGTTGTACCACTGTGTAGATGTGTGTGTGTGTGTGTGCGTGTGTGTGTGTGTGTGTGTGTGTGTGTGTGTGTTCTTTTTAAAATCAGTCATGTGAGAGTTCATAGTGTAGAGACCTGGTTCTCAGCCTGGACGCTCGATGATCTTCTGGTGGGTGCTCTTTGGGTGGATTTGTGGAATGTAACAAAAAAGATTTTTAATTGATAATTTATTGTCATGTGTTTATTCTTGATGATGAATGCCTTTTTTCCTTTTAGAGAACAGGCCTCTGGGTCTAATTAGAACATAAAGGAGCATGCAAGGGGGGGGGGGTTTGCTTGGTGCCAAAAGTCACCGTGCTGCACTTTTCATGAACGAGGAGCTTTTGAGTTCTGGGGCATCAGGGGCTGCAGGGGGTTGAGAACCACAGGTGTGGAGAACCACAGGTGTGGAGAACCACAGGTGTGGAGAACCACAGGTGTGGAGCAGAGTCTTCCTTCTGTGAATGTCTTTTGTCTCGATGAAACACTTTGTGATCGCAGCTGAGAAAGGACGAGCTTCTGAGTTACTGACCATCACCACATTTTGGAGGATGGCTAATGTTTAGTGCCGATCGATGGAGAATCTACAGACAATCTACAGACAATCTATAGACGATCTATAGAGAATCCATAGACAGTCTAAAGAAAATCTATGGATAATCACAATCTGTGTCTAGACAATCTATAGACAATCTATGGAGAATCTTTAGATAATCTGTAGACAGTCTGTGGAGCAGTAAAAAGGTCCTCTGTTCCCACCTGGTTTTAACGAGTCCTGAGAAATCCAAACTCAAGCTGACGGCTCTCAGTTCAGGTGTGCAGCAGCAGCAATGCATCCTGGGTGACCGGATCTCAGGACGCATGCGGAGGAGGCTTTAGACCGCATCGCATTACAGGTGTACAGGTGACCCAGGACGGACTGAAGGCCCGCCCACTCACCTGCCGTCCTCCAGCTTCAGCTGTGGTCCGGCCCGACGCCCCGACACAGAGGAACTCTCCTGTGTGACCCTCAGCAGCTGGACTGTCAGCTGATGATCAGATCAGTGAAGAGCAGCTCGGCTGGAAAGAGCTTGAATGGACAGCAGCATTGAGATCTGATCACAGGTGTGCAGGTGAGACGCAGGTTAAGGCCAGGTGTGTCGGGACAGACTGACAGCTGTCCGCTGGTGTTCAGGTTTCTCTGGACGGTTGTTAACACCAGGTGGCGGCGGTGTGGCCCGGGTCGCAAATGTCTGACGTCCTGATCAGAGTTGGCAAAGCGAAACTGTCCAAGTGGCAAGAAAGCCGGCGCCCCGCCCTCCAGGTGAGCTGGAGCCCCGCCCTCCAGGCGAGCCGGAGCCCCGCCCTCCAGGCGAGCCGGTGCCCCGCCCTCCAGGTGAGCCGGCAGGCCAGCACCCCGCCCTCCAGGCGAGCCGACGCCCCGCCCTCCAGGCGAGCCGGCGCCCCGCCCTCCAGGCGAGCCGGCGCCCCGCCCTCCAGGCGAGCCGGCGCCCCGCCCTCCAGCCCTCCAGGCGAGCCGACGCCCCGCCTGCAGAGACTCGGCCCGGTGGGAGATCAACAGGCATTCAAACACAAGAAATCTGATCCCACATCAGTGATGTTTCAATGTTTTAATGTGAATTATCTGGATGATAATGATAATAATAATCATCACTGTCATCATCATCATCTTGTCTGTTTGTTTTTTGTTTGTTTTTTAATTGTTTTTTTTTTTTCTAATTTCATCCAGAAAATTCACTCAATTACTTTGAAAAACAAAGGCGATGAGTAAATTAGCAAGAAACTGCTAAAGAGTTTCAAGTAAATGACCAAAACATATTTTTTAAAAAAACGTGACGATGGATCAGATTTTCTTGTGTTTAAAAGTTTGTGAGAGGCACCTCAGGGACCCCCCGGGGGGCCCCGGACCCCACCTTGAGCCCCACCGGCCTGGAGGGTGAGTGTTTTTGAGAGTCCGGGCCGGTGTGTGTGTCGTGTCTGACGCTGCATCACAGAATGTATGAGGTGGTGACAGGCGGTGTGCGCCCCCTGCTGTTCAAAGTCATGTACTGTTCTATGACGTGTCCGCTGTGTGTTACAACAACAACAACAAAAAAGATGATTGTGATGAGATGTTTTGTACATAGCTGTGTCTTTTCCATGTGTTTTGTAAATAAATGTTTTTTTGCACAGACGCTTCGTTTCCCTCCTGCAGCCACTCATCCTCTCCGTTTTTATTCTGTTGTTAAAAGTTTCCAGACACTTCAAATGCAATCCACATCAAACAACAAATAAATCAGAAATCAGAAAGACTTGACTGATGCTGAGGGCCGACAGGCGAGGCTGTGGCCGAACTAAAACACAGTCAAACTGAGACCAGCTGCACAGAGTTTGATAATATTCTTTATGATACAGAGGATTTACCTTCATGTCACTGAAACAACACACATGACAAACACTGGTGATCAGCCTTTATTGTGAAAGAGCATCACACAGGACAGACAACACACACACACACACACACACACACACACACACACACTCATGCCTCAGATATTGATATGACACACAAAGTCATTCTGGGGCCATCAGACTGAAAGACACACAGAAACTCAAAAGGGACAAACAAATAAATAATAAAGACGAATAAACAAAATAACATTAAAAATTAAAACATAAAATGACAGCAAAAATTAAATGATATCTATATTATAAAGCAGAAATAAATCCTGAGGCATTGTACTAGCAGGGAAAGTGAGGTAAGATCTTTCTAAAAAATGTTTTAAAATATTTTGCGTGAAACACTTTGAGCTGTGTGAAAGGTCCTGTGTAAGTAAAATGTACATTTTATTATTATTGTTGCAGTAATGACTTCTGGCCACTAGGTGTCACCACCGAGCTGAGCAGAGACACGACCAAAGGCATTCTGGGAAAGTAAGTCATCATACGGGGAACTACAGACTGCTGGAGAACCGATTTCCTGCACACACACACACACACACACACACACACACACACACACACACACTCCTCAGGAAAGTGTCAACTTCAACACTGACCCTCCTCATACAAGAAATCTCAGTCTGTGTTGTGATTAAAGGGACAGTCTGATGTTTTTATGTGGCGTTTCAGAAGTGAGATGAATTTAAAAACGACCTGAATCTGCACGGGACGTCCCGCCGCTAAAACACTGACCCGCCTCTGCTTCTTCTTCTCCTCTTCCTCCTTGTTTCCAGCTGTTTCGCTGCTACACTTCAACCACTGATCCACTTTCTGGATTTGTTTGGTCTCGTCTTCCCGCTCAGAGCGAACAAACGTCCTCGCTCCACGACCACGGCAGCAGATTGAAACCACAAACACACACACACACACACACACACACACACACACACACACACACATCTGACACCTTCAGGAACCCAGAGGGGGAACTGACAAGAACATGTAACTTATCAAACTCACATTTACAGTTTTTACTCAACTTATTATAGCGCAGGCTCATTATTTTAGTAATATCATGGCTGATATTCTTTAAAGGAACTGCAGTACTCTAACGTACCACTAGGGGAACACGGACTCCATTTGAGAACCACTGGTTTCATGTGTAAAGATGCCTGGAGAGCTGGGAGTCACTGTTTGTTCTGGGTTTCTGGAGAGAGTGTGAGGGTTCGAGCGTCATGATGGAAGAGCCTGAAGCCACGCCCACCTTCAGCGCCGTGTCTGTCCTCTGGAGGGAGAAGGACACCCAAACACCTCCGAGACGCTCCTTCTGAATCGCTGCTGTCCTGTCCCGACAGGTGAACACCTGCCCCCGGCTCACCTGCCCCCGGCTCACCTGCCCCCTGCTCACCTGCCCCCGGCTCACCTGGCCGACACACCTGTGTGAGGGCGGAGCCTCTGAGCTCTGCTCTGCAGCTCAGGATCAGCCTCGTCCAGCAGCACCATGGCTCTGCTGCAGGCGCTCTTCTTCTCCTTCCTCTTCTTCTTCTACCTCCTCCTCCTCCTCCTCTTCTTCTAAATAAATGTTACTTACTTCTTCTTCTTCTTCTTCTTCTTCTTCCTCCTCCTCCTCCTCCTCCTCCTCCTCCACTGTGAATTTCCTTTGGGATGAATAAAGTATCTATCTATCTATCTATCTATCTATCTATCTAAATGCTGCGTTCAGGTGCATTCAAACAGTACAAGCCTTTAATCACAGTGCAGTTTTCTTGTCACAAAACAAATGAAATAATCACATTTTCATGACATGTCTCTGTTAAATGTTTAAAAATGTTCTGATGTCCAACATATTTTTGTGCATGTATTTTTTAAATTTGCTAATCGCCTTTTATATTTTTTTAAAGAAACCAAGTGATGTTTTTCTTTGTGATCCCTCAGGCTTACAGGAGCTAATGAAGGAGAGCAAAGTGTGTGTGTGTGTGTGTGTGTGTGTGTGTGTGTGTGTGTGTGTGGCAGTGCTGTAGGCTTCAGCTGCTTCTAGAAACTGAATGTATTTAGAAAGTCTCCTCCATCGCTATAGAAACGCTGAGGCCCGTTGCCACGGCGGCAAAAATAGCCGGAGGCTGTGATGATCAACCGCCTGATTGGCCAGTTTTTAACAGCCAGGCATCGACTCTCCCACAACACACACACACACACACACACACACACGCACACACACACACACACACACACACACACACACACGCACACACACACACACACACACACACCTGTTTTCACCTCTTGAATTCTCCTGACCCTTTTTTTTTTTTTTTTAATATACACTAATATACACTGGTTCTTTAATGGTTCTTCAAAACGCTCTGTGGTTCTACAGAGAACCCTCACCAGCTGAGGAACCTCTTTATTTAGGGCCTGGCTCCTCACACACTTTCTGTGGTTCTTTAAAGTGCTAAAGGTTCTTCATGTTTATTGGAGTTATTTGGTGGCAGCAGCTAACAATTCTTTTCCTTGTGGATTAATGTGCAGATTATTTCCTCAGTGAATGGATTAATGTCTCGCTCTATAAACCATCAGAGAACATTTTTAATAGCTCGTCTGGAACCCGGTGAAGGAACGAGGAACGTGGAGAACCGGCCAACAACATGTTCATGTTGGTTTTCAACCTGCACACAGTCATCTGAAGAACCATTTAAATAAGGTTCTTTACTGAACCAGACGGGTCCACAAAAACTTTGTTAAAAATGGTTCTATTTTTGCTAAAGATCTTTGAAGAACCATTTATGCTTCCAAAAGGAACCATTTTTTTGATGGTTCTTTGAGGCACCTTTGGAGGTTCTTTAGAGAACCATCTACATCTATTCAATTGAATTCAATTATTGAAAGAACCTCTTGCTAAAAGGTTCTGTGTAGTTCTTCTATGGCATCACTCTCAAGCACCATTTTTGGTTTCAGTTAGCACCTTTATTTATTTATTTATTTATTTTTTAAATAAAGGTGATAGTTAATTATTTTTAGTATTTGTTTATTTGACTCTATGGATGGTAAATTATTAATTACATGTTGACGCGAGCTGCAGGAAAACAGGAGGTTCTGCTGCGTTTACATTCAGACCAGATTTTTATTAAAAACTTCGAGGTGACATGAAGAAAAAAGCTCCTCTGGTCTGAATCTGATTTGCAGAGCGACGCTTTCTTTAGGTTTTATTTCACTTTCCTAAAAAAGTCCTTTATTTCTTAAACATTTTTGGGGGGAATTTTTTTTTGTTTTGTTTTATTTTCACAAAGTTCTGGAGATTTCCTCTCACTCTCACTCAGCTCAGTTCTTGCTGTTCTCACGTGTTCCTCAGGGTTCCTCAGGGTCTGTTCTGCTCAGGTGTGAAGGGCTCACAGCTGAAACGTGAACCTCAAATAAAGCAGGAACAATCATTTTAAAATCCATTTTTAATAATTATTGTTTACATTTCAGTTACAATACCTTAAAAACAAACAAACAAACAAACAAACAAAACAAAACACTTCCTCGTTACAGTGGAAACGTGCTGCTGGTACAAAGTGGCTCAGGCTTCTAGAAAAAACATGGAAACTGCAGCAGTTTGGAAAAACACCTGCACTCACCTGCTGTTATTTACAGGAACACTAGAGGGCGCTTAACTTTTAAAACATAACTACAGTCTCATCTGCAAACACGATGACAGTCGTTTATTAAATCTCCTTCAAACGAACACGTTATAGAAGCAAACTGTTTTTTAGAAATTAAATATTTGTATCCAGTCATTATCAGCTACGTGTAAAAAGCAAAATCAGAGTTTTTATAATGAGCTGATGAATGAATGATGAATGATAAGTTCAGTAGAATCAGCTGAACCTTGTTCTAGTCGACAGAGCTGTGAGTTCTACTTTCACTGCTGGTTTTGACTTCAGTCGTGTCTCTATGTTTTGTATCTCGGCACCAGTGGAAACGCAGCTTCTCCCTCAATGTGTTTTCAAAGGTTTAAAATCAGTTAAATGACAAAGATGATAATGATGATGATGATGATGATGACTAGGGTTTTTGTTGTCCTGGTTAGGGTTAGAGTTTTTTCCTATTTAGCTCGTCACCTCTGCGGCTACATGAATTTGCTGAAAGGGTTAACGGTCTTCTGTAAACATCGGTGTGATCTCCTCCCGCTGAGACGAAGTCGGCGGCGTCAGGCGTGATCTCGACAGCCCTGCAGCTCTCGGTGGACGGAGAAGCTCTGCTGCTCTTTGCTCAGCTGCTCCATGGCGGCGCTCATGGCGGCACGAACCAGCGAGCGAGCCGCCTGCTGCAGCCGGGCCTCGGCCGGACCGGAGCTCAGGAGGACGAGCCGGGCGTGGTCGTGGTGGTGGTCGTGGTGGTGGTCGTGGTGGTGGTCATCATCGTAGTGGTGGTCGTGGTGGTGGTGATGGCAGTTCTCCATGGGGGAATTTGCTGCCCAGCCGTCGGCCTGCTGGACGCCGTCCGAGTCTAGAAGATCCATCTCAGCTGGAGAGTCGCTGCTGATGCCACAGAGGCTGTTGGTGAAGATGGCGAGTCTGTCTGTCTCCGTTTGTGAGGTAGTTTCTGCTGTCGGAGGTTCTTCTTCAGGTGACACCATCTGGACTGACCGCTGGTCGCTGGCGTCGGCAGCAAAGCCGTTATGGATCTCAGTGACTTCCTGTTTCTCTAAAGATGCGACTTCATTCGTGGGATTCTCGTCAGCGTCTGTGGTGTGGGCTGCGCCGTCACCTTCTGCCATCACTGAGCTTTCTGCTTGGATCGTCTCTGATTCGTCCATCACATCCATTCTGACATCCGGCATGTGACGTTCCTCTGTCGTGGTGAAGGTCGGTGCCGCAGCTCTTCCTTCAGGCAGCCGGATGCTCAGCTCGGCGGTGACTGTCACGACCTCTGAACTCTGCCCCGGAGCGTCGGTTGGATCTTTGGGAAGGTCGTCCACCTGAGGCTTGCTCTGCTCTGCTGACACCGCCTCGCCGCCGCTGACCTCCGTGGTTTCCTCGGCGAGGCTTGACGAAGGCTCCCTCCTCCCCCGGCTCAGGAAGCGCTGCAGTTTCTTCCTGATGGTCAGAGCAGGTTTCCGGCCGTCTTCCTCCGCTGTGTGCCGCCGTCGCTCCGGCCGTCGCTCCGGCCGTCGCTCCGGCCTCCACTGAGCGCCAGACAAGGTCAAGAACCCACTGAAGGTCTGAACTTTGAACCTTCTCCTCCTTTTTGTGACATTTTCAGCGTCAGCGGCATCAGCGGTATTGATGTTATCTGACAAAGCGGACTCGTCCCGCCGCAGCGCCCCATCTGGCAGAGCGAAGCTGTCCGTTTCTTTCTTACGTCTCCGAATGCAAACAACAGCAGGGGAGAACATTCTCCACCAGCCTCGTTTATTTGCCTTCCTGTTTGTAGCCTCGTCGTCCTCGCCGGCGGCTTCGCCCTGCAGACCGGAGCGACGCCTGGACGACTCAGACGCAGCCTCTTTCTCCGTCTTCAGGGTTTCTGTCAGTTCGTCTGCCGGCTCCCGCTCTTCCACCTCGGCATCTGAGCATTTGTGGGCGGAGCCTGTTCCTGTGGTTTCAGTCTGGTTCCTCTTGGTCGGGGCCTCGGATCCGTCCTCCATCAGGTTCTTCTTCTTTGTTCTCCCGAGCAGCAGCCTCGGCGGGCCGGTCAGCTTCCTCTTCAGTCCCGTTTTCTCTGAACGCCTGTCGTCCTCGCCTGCCTCCATCGCCATGCCTCCGTCTCCGCGGTAAAACCTTAACGCTGTTTACATTTCCGTGAAGTGACGGCGAGGCGTTTCAGCCGCCGCGTGTGCAGCTGGCCGCCGGGGAAACGGCGAGGAGCTGTGGAACCTGGAGAACAGGAACAAAATGTAAACATCAGGAGACACCATCAGATTCATGGTCAGATATTCAGAGTGTACTTTAGGGGAACTTATTAAACATTGATTAGCTGTTTATTTGTGTTTTATTAGTGTTGTATTAGTCATTATTAATTATTTATTACTGATGATTTTGCATGGTTTATTAAACACACTATTAACTATTAGCTAGGACTTTTTTTTTTAATTTCATAAGCACATAAGGCCCGCTTAGTAAATAAATAGGTAAAGAAAATAGTAAGTTAGTAAGTAAACATGTAGTTAAACCTGAATTAAAGCCTCACATGGTTCTGTCAGTGTGGAGCCGCTGACGATCTGTGCTTCTGTCTCTGTGCCGACTCTGAATTTACAGCCTTTATTCACACTGACCTAATCAGAAGTACAGACGTTAATTATACTCAGGTCAGCTGTAATTACTCAGCGTGGTCACCATTTTAAAGTAAATTCTGGATTTATGGAGAAATTTTCTCACGAGCACATCCAGCAGCACTGATCTAATGTTTAAATATATCATTTTAATAATTACAAATATAGTTTTCTTGTCATTTTTAAAAATTCATTTTTTGCTGAGTTTCAAGATTTTTTGGGGCTAATTTTCTGGCACTTTTCTCTTTTTTTTTCTCAGTTTTTTGTCCCCCAAGCGAATTCACTTGATTTCTTTCAAAAACGTGATGACATGGATGGAGACATGGATGAGTACATTAACAAGAAATTACCACCTCGGGCGTTTAATATGCAAAATCAACTTGGACCCCGGGCGTTTAAAAGAACCAGGCGGCTCTTCGCTGCAGGCCTTTATTTATTTTTGCACCAGGACGTTACTGTGATGACAGTTACTGTCCAACAGATTTACAGTCGGTCCATTTAAGATTACGGTACACCCTTTTTTCTGACGTTAGCTAGTGCTCTTATTTTGACAGAAAACAGAAGTGCGGCACAGTTATTGTGCGGCTAACTGTTTACTTCTGCAAAAATAAGGTGAATAGCCTTATTTTGGGTTTACCTCATTATGATGCAAATAATCGCCCCGGCGGTTATTTGGGTGGGCGTTTAATATGCAAAATGGGTGCAGATCCCAGGCGTTTAAAAGAACCAGGCGGCTGTTTCCAGCTGGGCGATTAATTGGTGAAATACGGTATATAAATACCAGTGATGGGAATAACGGCGTTAAAATAAACGGTGTTACTAATGGCGTGTTACTAAGTGCTGATGATTGGCTAAAGTAGAGTAAGATTTCATGGTCAGCCAATCAGAGGCAGTGTTCGGTTTACACACAAACCACACACACACACAGCAGCCACACACACACTCACACTGTCAGAGGGAGGCTGCAGTGACGGCGAGTCCGGAGCTTTCAGAGGGAAAGTTGGAGTTTTTAAAGTGGAAGTACAGACACAACTTTAACCTCCTTGAGGTAAAAGGACAGAACGAACATGTTCAGTGTTCGTTCTGTCCCGGAGCGAAGAGTGTGTCCACGTCCGTCTGTGCTGCTCTGCTCTCTGCAGCTCTGTGGACCCGCTCAGAAAAAAATCCACATTCTTAGACATATTTACACTTTTAAAAAAAGGAACGCAATAGTTACTTTCCCTGGTAACTAGTTACTTTTATAGTGGAGTAATTCTGTTACTAACTCAGTTACTTTTTGGGAGAAGTAACTAGTAACTATAACTAATTACTTTTTAAAACAGGAAAACCCAGAATCCTTGAGTCCAGTTGCTGGACCGTTCAGGATCGGCTTTACCGAGCTCAGAGACTTCAGATCAAACGGTGCTTTAACCCGGAGCCTGACGGAGGCTCCCTCACCTCCCAGTCCACTGGGATTCGAGGGGCTCATTACCTCTTTAAAACAAGACCTGACATGAAGTGATGATTTTTTATCACAGCAGCTGTCAGCATCAGACAGGTGAGGGACTGAACCTCCACACCTGAGCTTTTCATCTGCTTTCCTTCAGAAGCACGAGGGAAACAGGTGATGAGCAAATTAGCAACAAACAACCAGATGTGTGAAAGAAATCAGTAAAAGTTACAAGGAAATGAGCAGGAAATGATCAGAAAATTACAAAAAAAAAAAAAAAAAAAAAAACACGAGTGGAAAGAAATGACAACAAAATCCTACAAAAAAACACACATAAACCCATAATTTATGAAATAACAAAAAGTACCATGACATTACAACAAAATTAGACCCAGCATTTGTTGAGAAATAGAAGAAAACTCCCCCTAAAAGTAAAGAAGTCGATAAATGCAATAAAACAAAGAGCAGTGAAGTGAGAGAGCTGAGGAGCATCTTACCTGGAAGAGGAAGAGCCGCAGGCAGCCGGTCAGAGCCGTGCTCTCCGTCTGACCGGCTGCCTGCGGCTCTTCCTTCCCTTCGCCACGGCCGCTGCACCGCCCCAGTTTCCATGGCAACCGCAGTGATTGGCGTTTTATTTGCGGAGGCTGCAGCCTGGGAGGCGGCGAGGTGGACGGTGTCATGAACACACACACGAGCTAACATGGCCATATCGTTTATTGGCTTTATTTTTCATTGCACACAAACTCACATTATCCAGATGTGCATCCTGATGAGACCAGCGCCTGCAGAGGCTGCAGACCCTCACTGCAGAGAGAGACGTCGACCCTGCAGAGAGAGACATGGACCCTGCAGAGAGACATGGACCCTGCAGAGAGAGACATGGACCCTGCAGAGAGACATGGACCCTGCAGAGAGAGACGTCGACCCTGCAGAGAGAGACATGGACCCTGCAGAGAGAGACATGGACCCTGCAGAGAGAGACATGGACCCTGCAGAGAGAGACATGGACCCTGCAGGAGAGACGTCGACCCTGCAGAGAGAGACATCCACCCTGCAGAGAGAGACATCCACCCTGCAGAGAGACATGGACCCTGCAGAGAGAGACATCCACCCTGCAGAGAGACATGGACCCTGCAGAGAGAGACATCCACCCTGCAGAGAGACATGGACCCTGCAGAGAGAGACATCGACCCTGCAGAGAGAGACATGGACCCTGCAGGAGAGACATCGACCCTGCAGAGAGAGACATCGACCCTGCAGAGAGACATGGACCCTGCAGAGAGAGACATGGACCCTGCAGAGAGAGACATGGACCCTGCAGAGAGAGACATCGACCCTGCAGAGAGAGACATGGACCCTGCAGAGAGAGACATGGACCCTGCAGAGAGAGACATGGACCCTGCAGGAGAGATGTCGACCCTGCAGAGAGAGACATGGACCCTGCAGAGAGACATCGACCCTGCAGAGAGAGACATGGACCCTGCAGGAGAGACATGGACCCTGCAGGAGAGACATGGACCCTGCAGAGAGACATGGACCCTGCAGAGAGAGACATGGACCCTGCAGAGAGACATGGACCCTGCAGAGAGAGACATGGACCCTGCAGAGAGACATGGACCCTGCAGAGAGAGACATGGACCCTGCAGAGAGAGACATGGACCCTGCAGAGAGAGACATGGACCCTGCAGAGAGAGACATGGACCCTGCAGAGAGAGACATGGACCCTGCAGAGAGAGACATCCACCCTGCAGAGAGAGACATGGACCCTGCAGAGAGAGACATGGACCCTGCAGAGAGAGACATGGACCCTGCAGAGAGAGACATGGACCCTGCAGAGAGACATGGACCCTGCAGAGAGAGACATGGACCCTGCAGAGAGACGTCGACCCTGCAGAGAGACATGGACCCTGCAGGAGGGAACACAGCTGCAGCAGAAGATCTGTGGCTGCAGCAGAAATCATGACTGCATGCAGAATCATAATATATTCATGTCCTGAGAGCAGCTTTAACCCAGATATCAGACGGCCTCAGGAAACCATCCATAACACACAGCTCACACAGGGGTCTGCTGCCCCAGAGCATGCTGGGACGCTGCACTCCACCACCCCCACTCACTCCCAGGCCTGAGCTGACCACCGATGATTTTACGTTCACAAACCAACCAGTTTGATTTTCCCAGTGGATCGTTAAGTTAAACACACCGCATCGACTCCGAACGCACCGCCATGTGTCAGCGAGCAGTCGCCACGGCAACAAGAAGCTCTCCTGAAAAGTCATGTGAAAGGTGTGTCACACATGGACAGGTGTGTGTGTGTGTGTGTGTGTGTGTGTGTGTGTGTTCTGGACCAAATAAATGACTTTAGTTGTTTTCATTTTTGTTGATATCCTGATGGTTTGACCTGGGGCCCGTTGCACAAAAGTAGGATTAAGACATCCGGGATAAGTGACTGAGCCGAGCTCAACGAATCCAAAACACGAGCGTCCAGGCTTAATTGGTTGCACAAAGGCCAAGCCAGGATCAGCAGACACGGATTCATCAAGCAGCTGAAACAGATCCTGGATCAGTGCGCGCACGCGGCTTCCTCAGATAGACCCCGCCATCGATCACAGATTCACCGATTCACCATAGCAGCGAGAGCAGCGTATTTCTCCCCTCTGAGGCAGAAATCCTTATGGAGGCTTACGAGGAGGTGAAAGATCAAATAAAAAAGAAGGACAACACGGCAACTGTTATCAAACAACGAGAGAAAGCGTGGCAAAGTACTGCAGACCGCCTGAATGCGTAAATAGTGCGCAAATACACACTCACTGTTCCGCTGAAACCATCACAATTACAATCCAAATAGTTAATAAACATCTCCGAAAACGTAGCTGTACTCTGATTATTAATCAGTTGAAATTGTAAGTGAAATTGACTGCAGATGTGAGTGAAATTGTGTAAATGTAACTCCATCAGACTGTATAACAATTTGATAAATAGATGAGCTCACTGACTGAATTGAATTTCCCTTTAGGATAAATAAAGTTCCTCTTATCTTATCCTTATATTTGCCCCTCATGCTCCATGCTCCTCTGCATGCACATCAAGATAAAATCGCCCTCAGGTGCCCATCAGGTGGGTTTTGTGAATAGGAAATCCTTTCACAGCATTAATGTTTAGGTGAACATGACTTTTTGATATTGTCAATTAATGTAAACACTGTACACTGCTTGTGATGTGCGTTGATTGGTTTAATAGTGTTCATCTTATAATTTCAGATGGTCTTCAATGCTGACTGTCTGATCAGCAATGTTGTGGCAAAGTGGCCCGGCTCAGTCCATGACTCCCGAGTCTTTCGGACCTCCAGAATCTACCAGCGTCTATCACAAGGTGAGCCACACAACCTCTATTAATAACCACTTTTTACATCATGGCTGTGTCAAGAATATCACTCTATTTATGAGGCTGTGATGACGAGATTTTGTATTGACAGGTGAATTCTCTGGTGTGTTGCTGGGGGACAGGGGGTCTGCCTGCCAGCCTTTTCTCCTGACACCACAGACCCCCAGGGAGCACAGCAGGCCTTACAGTCCTGCCCATGCCAGGACAAGGGCCAGGACTGAAATGACCTTTGGCCTCCTGAAGGTGCTTTCACTGTCTTTAGGACTTAAGGGTCAGCCCTATGAGGACATGTGACATCACTGTGGCCTGTGCTGTCCTCCACAGTGTGGCCTGCCTGAAGAAAGAGAGGGCCCCCAGAGTGCCATCACACAGACTGGGACAATCCTGCATCTTCCCTGATGACTACAGTGGTCGGCTGCTCAGGGACCAATATATGCTAAATTATTTTAGTTAACATGCATGGTTTAAATTTAAGTTAAATATGTCCTGCAGTGGCAGAGATGCATGCTGTGAATTTCAGTTAAATATGTCCTGCAGTGGCAGAGGAATTTAAAAAAAAAATGCTTAATTGTATTTAAACTGATTTGGCCTCTTATGTCGTTTGTGCTGTATACTGTGTGTATACAAGCTTGCTACTGCATCCATTCATTTGTCTGTTCATTTGTTGTGTATGGATTTGTCCTGCATTTATTTCAGTGTGCAGACATGCAGGGTGTGTTACATACAGACCTTTGAATCTGTCTTTATTCTTGTGTTGTATAATATGCTTTGATTCTGTGCTTTCTATCATGTAGAGTCACTGTGTGAAGGAGCTGATTGTTTACCTGCTTTGATTTATCCTTATTCAATAAAGGAATGTCATGTTCCTCTTTGATGTGTATTTATATTTATATGGGATGTGTATTTTATAATCTATGGGAAACTGTAAATTATCTAATATTGCAACATCTAAAATCATCATTTATCATCAAATTAATGATCCCAAATGTTTAAATAGTGACAGTGGATCTAGTTTCGACACCTTCCTAAAATAATCCCCCAAGTCTTTTTTTTTTTTTTTTTTTTTTTTTTTTGTCAAAAACAAGTTTTTTGCCTAAATCATCTCCTCTTGATGCTGGCCACCTCTGGTGAAATCACCAGCATCAGAACAGGTCATGCCATTCTACCCCTGAAGTATAACTGCCTAAATCAAGAGTGTGTCAAAACTGTGACTTTGGTAGTTTTATTTTTGCCTAAGGCAAAAAAAAAAAAAAAAAAACATTTTTAGGCTATTTTAAGCATTTCAAGATGGCAGCGGTATCAAGAAGAAAGAAAATTTTCTCTGCCAGTGAAGTTATTTCAATGATCCAGGGCTCATCCTCAGTTGGTAAGTGATGAGGTTTAGTATAACTTTGGCATATAACATATTACAATTGCCTAAGTCAACAAAGGCATGTTCAGAAATTTGCCTAAGTCATTTATTTCTGTTATGTTACATAACTGACTGACATTGTTTTTAGTATGTCAGTAGTCATCTTTTTTTATATAACATTTTTGAGTGAAATTATCAATAAATATCATAGTTAATTTTTGGTGAATTTTTTTGTGTCCTGAAAAAATGACTTAGGCGATTATTTTAGGAAGGTGTCGATGTGATAACAATGCGTAGTGGGCAGTGGAATAACGTTTAGTTTCCGTTTGTGGTGACTTGACTGAGATAAGGGATAAGATTAAATAAATCCTGGAACTTAGCCTGGTCTGGAGCAGGCTAGCTCCACAGAATATATCTCCATGGTAGCTAGTGATCAATGTATCCAAAACAAAGGAGTTGCTTCTTTGCACTAAGCAGCATTTGCCAATAAAGTCAGTTTCACTTGATGGTCAACCTGTTGAAACTGTGGAAACTTTTAAATATCTTGGTACAGTTCTTGATTGCCAGCTGAGTTTTACTGAAAACACAGTTTTTATCTTCAAGAAATGTTGTCAGCGACTCAATCTCCTTAGAAGATTGAGCTGTCTTGGTGTTTGCCCAAAACTGTTAGAACTTGTGTACATCACACACATTGAGAGTGTCCTAACATTTCATCTTTCTGCTTGGTTTGGTCACTTAAGTATTAAGTGCAAGAACAAACTAAATAGGATTGTGTCAATGGCGAGTAAAATTGTGGGAAAACCCCTAAAGCCACTTGGCCGTCTTTATAGTGAAAGGACGAGGAGAAAAGCTGGGAGAATTGTGGCAGACAGCTCTCACCTTCTCTCTAGTCACTTTGAACCCTTGAAGTCTGGGAGGCGCTACAGAGTTCCTCTGGCCAAAGGCGTCTTCAAAAAATCTTTTATACCAAATGCCATCAGCATTCTTAATTCAACAAAGTGACCAATCCACAGATACTGATATGAACTGCTATATGTCTATTTTTATTTTCATCTGTTTATTTCACCAAGTGTGTTTATGCAATCTTTGTTTGTTGTTGTTGTGTTTTATAGAGCTGTCTGTCTTACATGTTGGTGAGCCAAAGACAATTTTCCACTTTGGTGGACAATAAAGATTTATTCTATTCTATTCTATTCTAACTTATATCAAAACATATCCTGCTATCCACTATCCTACTTTTGTGCAACCGGATCAAGGATAAGTTGATCCAGGATAACCAAGATATCCCGGCTTAATCCCTTATCCTAGTTTTGTGCAACAGGCCTCTGGTTTTCAATCTGCTGCTGTTTTTTCCTGCCTTTTCTTTCCTGTTTTGTTTTGTTTTGTTTTGTTTTGTTTTGTTTTGTTTTGTTTTGTTTTGTTCTGTTTTGTTTTGTTTTGTTTTGTTTTGTTTTGTTTTGTTCTGTTTTGTTTTGTTTTGTTTTGTTTTGTTTTGTTTTGTTTTGTTTTGTTTGTTTTGTTCTGTTTTGTTTTGTTTTGTTTTGTTTTGTTTTGTTCTGTTTTGTTTTGTTTTGTTTTGTTTTGTTTTGTTTTGTTTTGTTTTGTTTTGTTTTGTTCTGTTTTGTTTTGTTTTGTGTTGTTTTGTCTGTAGTGAAGAGGCTGTTCAGCTTTATATTTGTCTGATCCCGTTCATGACCAGGAGTTGACTTGTCTTCCAATAACTGATCAATCAGCCAGCTGAGCCTGTCCTCTGAGCGTGGTGAGGGTGAGTGTGTCCTGGTGAGGGTGAGTGTGTCCTGGTGAGGGTGAGTGTGTCCTGGTGAGGGTGAGTGTGTCCTGGTGAGGGTGAGTGTGTCCTGGTGAGGGTGAGTGTGTCCTGGTGAGGGTGAGTGTGTCCTGGTGAGGGTGAGTGTGTCCTGGTGAGGGTGAGTGTGTCCTGGTGAGTGTGTCCTGGTGAGGGTGAGTGTGTCCTGGTGAGGGTGAGTGTGTCCTGGTGAGGGTGAGTGTGTGTGTCCTGGTGAGGGTGAGTGTGTCCTGGTGAGGGTGAGTGTGTCCTGGTGAGGGTGAGTGTGTGTGTCCTGGTGAGGGTGAGTGTGTCCTGGTGAGGGTGAGTGTGTCCTGGTGAGGGTGAGTGTGTCCTGGTGAGGGTGAGGGTGTCCTGGTGAGTGTGTCCTGGTGAGGGTGAGTGTGTCCTGGTGAGTGTGTCCTGGTGAGGGTGAGTGTGTCCTGGTGAGGGTGAGTGTGTCCTGGTGAGTGTGTCCTGGTGAGGGTGAGTGTGTCCTGGTGAGGGTGAGTGTGTCCTGGTGAGGGTGAGTGTGTCCTGGTGAGGGTGAGTGTGTGTGTCCTGGTGAGGGTGAGTGTGTGTGTCCTGGTGAGGGTGAGTGTGTGTGTCCTGGTGAGGGTGAGTGTGTCCTGGTGAGGGTGAGTGTGTCCTGGTGAGGGTGAGTGTGTGTGTCCTGGTGAGGGTGAGTGTGTCCTGGTGAGGGTGAGTGTGTCCTGGTGAGGGTGAGTGTGTCCTGGTGAGGGTGAGGGTGTCCTGGTGAGGGTGAGTGTGTCCTGGTGAGGGTGAGTGTGTCCTGGTGAGGGTGAGTGTGTGTGTCCTGGTGAGGGTGAGTGTGTCCTGGTGAGGGTGAGTGTGTCCTGGTGAGGGTGAGTGTGTGTGTCCTGGTGAGGGTGAGTGTGTCCTGGTGAGTGTGTCCTGGTGAGGGTGAGTGTGTCCTGGTGAGGGTGAGTGTGTCCTGGTGAGTGTGTCCTGGTGAGGGTGAGTGTGTCCTGGTGAGGGTGAGTGTGTCCTGGTGAGTGTGTCCTGGTGAGGGTGAGTGTGTCCTGGTGAGGGTGAGTGTGTCCTGGTGAGGGTGAGTGTGTGTGTCCTGGTGAGGGTGAGTGTGTCCTGGTGAGGGTGAGTGTGTGTGTCCTGGTGAGGGTGAGTGTGTGTGTCCTGGTGAGGGTGAGTGTGTGTGTCCTGGTGAGGGTGAGTGTGTCCTGGTGAGGGTGAGTGTGTCCTGGTGAGGGTGAGTGTGTGTGTCCTGGTGAGGGTGAGTGTGTCCTGGTGAGGGTGAGTGTGTGTGTCCTGGTGAGGGTGAGTGTGTGTGTCCTGGTGAGGGTGAGTGTGTCCTGGTGAGGGTGAGTGTGTCCTGGTGAGTGTGGCCTGGTGAGGGTGAGTGTGTCCTGGTGAGGGTGAGTGTGTCCTGGTGAGGGTGAGTGTGTCCTGGTGAGTGTGGCCTGGTGAGGGTGAGTGTGTCCTGGTGAGGGTGAGTGTGTCCTGGTGAGTGTGTCCTGGTGAGGGTGAGTGTGTCCTGGTGAGGGTGAGTGTGTCCTGGTGAGGGTGAGTGTGTCCTGGTGAGGGTGAGTGTGTGTGTCCTGGTGAGGGTGAGTGTGTCCTGGTGAGGGTGAGTGTGTCCTGGTGAGTGTGTCCTGGTGAGGGTGAGTGTGTCCTGGTGAGTGTGTCCTGGTGAGGGTGAGTGTGTCCTGGTGAGGGTGAGTGTGTCCTGGTGAGTGTGTCCTGGTGAGGGTGAGTGTGTCCTGGTGAGGGTGAGTGTGGCCTGGTGAGGGTGTGTGTGTCCTGGTGAGGGTGAGTGTGTCCTGGTGAGGGTGAGTGTGGCCTGGTGAGGGTGTGTGTGTCCTGGTGAGGGTGAGTGTGTCCTGGTGAGGGTGAGTGTGTCCTGGTGAGGGTGAGTGTGTCCTGGTGAGGGTGAGTGTGTGTGTCCTGGTGAGGGTGAGTGTGTCCTGGTGAGGATGAGGTGCAGCTCCAGGTGATGAAGGCCCGTCTGCCTGAGATCCTGGACTGGAGTCCCAGTGTTTGGACCAGCTGTGTGACCAGCTGTTTGTTCTGGAGCAAAGGTCGTCGTCACGGTAACGGGCTGCTGGCACGAGCTCATCCATCAGTCAGACTTTATTTACAGGTGCTGCAGAAATGAGGCTCCTCAGGGTCCGAGCCGGTTCTGACCAGCAGGGGGCGCCACAGCGTCTCCACACATCTCTGACTGAACATGAAATACTGAGGAGACACACAGCTGTGTGTGTGTGTGTGTGTGTGTGTGTGTGTGTGTGTGTGTGTGTGTGTCTGTGTGTGAGTGTGTGTGAGTGTGTGTGTGTGTGTGTGTGTGTGTGTGTGTGTGTGTGTGTGTGTGTGAGTGTGTGTGTGTGTGTGTGTGTGTGTGTGTGTGTGTGTGTGTGTGTGTGTCTGTGTGTCTGTGTGTGTGTGTGTGTGAGTGTGTGTGTGTGTGTGTGTGTGTGTGTGTGAGTGTGTGAGTGAGTGTGTGTGTGTGTGTGTGTGTGTGTGTGTGTGTGTGTCTGTGTGTGTGTGTGTGTGTGTGTGAGTGTGTGTGTGTGTGTGTGTGTGTGTGTGAGTGTGTGAGTGAGTGTGTGTGTGTGTGTGTGAGTGTGTGTGTGTGTGAGTGTGTGAGTGTGTGTGTGTGTGTGTGTGTGTGTGTGTGAGTGTGTGAGTGTGTGTGTGTGTGTGTGTGTGTGTGTGTGAACTACAGCAGCAGAGACTGAAGGATGACAGAGAACATCAGGAGAACAGCAGAAGAACAGCAGAAGAACAGCAGGAGAACAACAGGAGAATAACAGGAGAACAGCAGGAGAATACAGCAGAACATCAGGAGAACATCAGGAGAACAACAGGAGAACAGCAGGAGAATACAGCAGAACATCAGGAGAACATCAGGAGAACAGCAGAAGAACATCAGGAGAACAGCAGGATAACGTCAGGAGAACAGCAGGAGAACATTAGAATAGCAGGAGAACAGCAGGAGAACAGCAGGAGAACATTAGGAGAACACCAGGAGAACAGCAGGAGAACAGCAGAAGAATAGCAGGAGAAGAGCAGGAGAATACAGCAGAACATCAGGAGAACAGCAGGAGAAAAGCAGGAGAACAGCAGGAGAATACAGCAGAACAGCAGGAGAACAACAGGAGAACATCAGGAGAATACAGGAGAACATCAGCAGAACAGCAGAACAGCAGGAGAACAGCAGAACATCAGGAGAACATCAAGAGAACAGCAGGAGAATGCAGCAGAACATCAGGAGAACATCAGGAGAACATTAGGAGAACATCAGGAGAATACAGGAGAACATCAGCAGAACAGCAGGAGAACAGCAGGAGAATACAGCAGAACATCAGGAGAACAGCAGGAGAACAGCAGGAGAATACAGCAGAAAATCAGGAGAACAGCAGGAGAACAGCAGAACAGCAGGAGAACAGCAGGAGAACAGCAGGAGAACGTCAGGAGAACAGGAGAACAGCAGGAGAATACAGCAGAACATCAGGAGAACAGCAGGAGAATACAGCAGAACAGCAGGAGAACAGCAGGAGAACGTCAGGAGAACAGCAGGAGAACAGCAGGAGAACAGCAGAACATCAGGAGAACAGCAGTAGAACAGCAGGAGAATACAGCAGAACATCAGGAGAACAGCAGAAGAACATCAGGAGAACAGCAGGAGAACGTCAGGAGAACAGCAGAACAGCAGGAGAACAGCAGGAGAACAGCAGGAGAACGTCAGGAGAACATTAGGAGAACACCAGGAGAATACAGCAGAACAGCAGGAGAACATCAGGAGAACAACAGGAGAACGTCAGGAGAACAGCAGGAGAACGTCACCATCCAATAGGAGAGCAGACAGCAGCTGGGAACCAAACAAGAACGAGCTTTATTGATGTTTGTTTTGTTTTGTTTTGTTTTGTATTGTTAATGAGGAGGCGTGTCGGGGGCGGAGCCAGCGAGGACGGGACTCAGGGTTCTACCAGGAACCCCTCCATCCCTAACCCTGCCCATCAATCCGTCCATCTGTCCGTTCATCTGTCCATCTGTCCTGCAGGAAGAAGATAAAAAACAGAGAGAGAGACAGGCAGAGAAAGAGACAGACAGAGAGAGAGAGACAGAGAGAGAAACAGAGAGAGAGAGACAGACAGAGAGAGAGAAAGATAGAGAAACAGAGAGACAGAGAGAGAGAGAGAGAGACAGAGAGACAGACAGAGAGAGAGAAAATGAAGTGAAATGATTCAGTTTTGTGACTTTTGCCACAAGTCACAAAAGTCACAAATTTTCAGGAGAAAAATCTGATATTCTCTGAGATTAAAGTCACATATTAATGAGAAAAAAACTACAAAATCAGTGTTGTTTTCTGCTGAATCGGCCAAAGTCACAGCGACGTCTCTTCAGAGTCCAGGTGAGAAGATTTAGGCTGCTTTCAGACCTGTGGCCCATTTGCTTTGCTCTGATTCAGGAGCTAAATCGATCCAGTTGTTTCGTTTTTCGTTTGGGGCGTTTGTGTTCACAGGGCAGCCGTCTGTAGGTTCAAAGCTGTAAACAAATGCCATGCGCGAACCAGCTGTTCTCTCATTGGTCAGAAATGACCCCGAAAGAAGAAGTTTCCTCTTCCGTTCTTACCCGGAAAAACCAAAAACCATGGAGCATCTTCAGCGTGTGTGGCTAGTTTGTTTCTGTGTGTTTCTGTGGTTAATGTACCCAGTGGCGGTTCTGCCCATGTTGCCGCCCTAGGCCAAATTACTGCCTTGTGCCCTTTCGTGTTACTACTCCTACCTGCTTTTTATATGGACAAAATCTTGTTTGAATAAAAAGCCACCGGCCACGGCACCGGTTGGCATCAGGTGGGCCGGCCGCGGCACCGGCCGGTACCGCGCCCACCTGGTCAGGTCTGCCGGATCTGACAGGTGAGCGGCACTGATGTTTTTTTTTTCTCTTTTTTTTTTTTTTTTTTGCTCTTGAGCCGCCCCCCACATGACATGAAAAAATGCCCGCTTCGCCCATGCCTAAAACCGCTACTGAATGTACCGGTGTTCTGTAACGGAGGAAAACATCCAGTTCTACCAGGAATCAAGACTGCGCAGGGAAAATAATGTCATGCTGCATCTACTGAGAAGAAGACGGGCCGCGACAAGGAGTCGCCGATGAAGATGGGCTCTGATGCTGGTTGAACCACAGTTCTGAGTGAGTTGTGTCGGCTGCTGTGTCGATTCTGTTCTCACTGCAAACGAACCGCTCCAGGGCTCGAATGGAAGCGAGCCGAGACCACCTCTTCTAGGCGATCTTGGCCCGCTTGTTTTGTCCCACATCCGAGCGTGATCGCTGTGTTCACATATGTCCAAACGAACCAATCTTTAGGGGGAAACGCTCCCTGTTTCGGAACAACTGCTCCAAACGGGACCCTACAGCAGAAACACCTGACCCTGACCTACAGCAGAAACACCTGACCCTACAGCAGAAACACCTGACCCTACAGCAGAAACACCTGACCCTACAACAGAAACACCTGACCCTACAGCAGAAACACCTGACCCTACAGCAGAAACACCTGACCCTACAGCAGAAACACCTGACCTTGACCCTACAGCAGAAACACCTGACCTTGACCCTACAGCAGAAACACCTGACCCTGACCCTACAGCAGAAACACCTGACCCTACAGCAGAAACACCTGACCCTACAGCAGAAACACCTGACCCTGACCCTACAGCAGAAACACCTGACCCTGACCTACAGCAGAAACACCTGACCCTGACCCTACAGCAGAAACACCTGACCCTGACCCTACAGCAGAAACACCTGACCCTACAGCAGAAACACCTGACCCTGACCCTACAGCAGAAACACCTGACCCTGACCCTACAGCAGAAACACCTGACCCTACAGCAGAAACACCTGACCCTGACCCTAAAAAGACGTTCCAACTGAAACTGAAGGTGAGAATGAAAGTCGGACGTCTTACCTGGACCTCAGCGCCCGGCCTGGCTCTGCTGCAGGACCCGCCAGGCACTCTGCACCGTGTTCTGCACACACACAGACACACACACACACACACACACACACACACACCACAGCAGCTGTCAGGTTTATTCTGTTTTCATTCCTTCTGTAAGCGGTTTGAGCCTTTTATTTTGAAATGTTCATTTTATTTCTTTTTGATGTAAAATTTAATTTAATGGGTTAATTCTCTTTCTAACGTTCATGTCATACACATTTTTATTATTATTATTTTTGGGTTGGTCTTTGCCAGGGGCGGACTGGGACAAAAAATCGGCCCGGGCATTTTGGACCAGACCGGCCCATCACATTCGATAACGCACACCTTTCTGGTCTTTTTGCTCTTAAATGTGTTTACCAACTGTGCAACTCTTTAAAACCATAATGCCATGCAATTAGTTAGCTGTCATCAGCAGTGTTGGGTACGTTACTTTGAAAAAGTAATTAATTATAGTTACTAGTTACTTCTACTAAAAAGTAATTAATTACCAGGAAAAGTAACTATTACGTTACTTTTTAAAAAATTGTTCAAATATGTCAAATTACTTGGCTGCCCCAATCATACTGGCCTATAGTACTATAGTGGAACAATAAAATACAATAGATGAATAGGAATTGAACTTTTTTATTCTATTGAACAGGCCACAACTGGCCAGCACCTTTTGGGCACCTATTTCAGATCAGTAAGTGCAGGTGCCTGTCAACATGAATGGAGAATGAGCCCAAACTGCACATAGGAAGGTCATGGTGACAAACAAAGTATACCACACAAATCCTTTAAATCTGAATCTGATTCGATTGGTATATATATCTCCCCATAAAGTTAGAACAAGGCATTAAAAAAGGCAAAAAAAAAAACAAAAAAAAAACAACAACAACAACAACAAAAAAAAACAAAACAAGGCAAAATAATAATAACAATAATAATAATGATAATAATAATTTAGCACCTGGGTTACAAATTCACAAAAAGAGTACAGAAATGAAAATGACAGAAACCCTAAATGCCACTGTGTGTGTCATCTAGCCAGTGACAGGCAGAATGATAAGAATCACTTCACTGTCATGGTTAACAACAAAGTGAGGTAATAAAGTAAAATCCGACTCTTGTCCGGGTGGGGAATTGAACCAAAGATCTCCTGCATGGCAGACGGGGGCACTATCCGCTCTACCATCAGGAATTGTGTTCCTCTGGCATTGTTTGGGCTTGTTCTTCATTCATATTGATAAATTACGAAAAAGCGAAAAAGTCCGATCAGTTTGAAAATTGACAGCCGCTTTTTTTTTCTCGCAGTTTCTCTGCGCCACTTTTGCGTTTTCTCTCCATCTCAGTAGATCCTATGAGATAACGTTCGACCCGCGTTGCACTGCACACCGGCTCACCGAGCCACAGGCTGTGATCTGAATGGGCCAGCCCCGTGTCAGTGAAGAAAAATAACCAATGGGCCGCAGAGCAGCGTGTCTCAGGGGCCGGCCCGGTGCTGAGTAAACAAACTATTGCAATGACTTTATTTGCCGAAATCATTATGCAGCCGGGACCAAACTACGCAAAAGGGGTTGTTTAGCAATGTGATTGGGCCAGCCCAGTGTCAATCAGCCGCTGATCTACTGATCTTACGGTCAGCTATTTCAATAATAATAATAATTAAAAAAAAAAAAAAAGTGTCGGGGGACTGTCCCTGGTCTTTGCCAATTTGATTGCCATTTTTTTTTTTTCCTTTTTTGAAAGAAATCAATTGAATCAACAGGTTCCTCTGAACGGGTTCCTCTCTTTGTGATGCAAACTCTGTGATGCCTTCAGGGCCGGTCGGTAACTTGAACCATGGCTCCCTGCTAATTTTGTGCATGAATCCGTTTTATGGGAAAAGGAAACACCTTCTTCTTCCTTGATGTTTTGTTACAGAACTGTTTCCTTCTTTTTATTTGTTTATTTCTTTGTTTGGTTGTTTGATGTGAATTTTGTTTGGTACTTCTTTAGTCATTTCCTTTTTGCCATTTTTATTTTATGTTTCCTGTTATAAAGCACGTTTCCAGCCGGTCTCTGTCGAGTGTGTTGTGTTTGGGTCCAAACCTCCATCAGCATGGCCACCGTCATCGGCCCCACCCCCCCAGGGACCGGCGTGATGTATCCTGCTCTCTGATTGGCCGAGGCATAGTGGACGTCCCCGACGAGTCGCTTCCCGCTGGGCTTCGTCTCGTCTGGCACAGAGACACAAAAAGGTCAAAGGTCAAACCGAGAGAACAGCTGGAGAGACTGTTCCACGGTAAACACGTCTCTCAGGTGAGGGGGCCCTGAAGGCACCGCAGGCGCCCTGAAGGCACCGCAGGCGCCCTGAAGGCACCGCGGGACCCTGAAGGCACCGTGGTGAAGGCCGGTACCTGCCACGTGGTTGATGCCGCAGTCGATCACCAGCGCTCCCTCCTTCAGCCACTCCCCTCTCACAAGCTCCGCCTTCCCCGCTGCCGCCACCAGGATGTCGGCCCGGCTGACCTGCGGGGGTCACACACAGCATGTGCACCTGAACCTCACCTGGCCAAATCACCTGATGACTCAGCAAGAAAGGTGAGTGAATTTTGTGGAGGGTGAAGGAGAAATGTTGAAACTGGAGGTCAGACCCATTTGTTGTCCCGTTGCCATGGCAGCAGGGTGGCACGGCCTCACCTGCTCAGGTAGGTCGTGGGTCCTGGAGTGGCAGCTGGTCACCGTGGCGTGGCTCCACAGCAGCAGGTCGCGCATCGGCGCCCCCACGATCTTACTGCGACCAATCACAACCGCGTGTTTCCCCGCCACCGACACACCTGCAGCCAGCGGCAGGAAGACAGGGGGCGTGGCTTATTAATTATGCGTCGTAACAACAACAACAACAACAACAACAACAACGTCAATAACAACAACAACAACAAAAAAAATCTCAACAACAACAACAACAACAAAAAACGTCAACAACAACAACTAAAAACAATGTCAATAACAACAACAACAACAACAAAATGTCAACAAAAACAACAACAAAAAAACAACATCAACAACAACAACAACAACGTCAATAACAACAACAACAACAAAAACAATCTCAACAACAACAACAACAAAAAACGTCAACAACAACAACAAAAAACAATGTCAATAACAACAACAACAACAACAACAAAATGTCAACAAAAACAACAACAAAAAACAACATTAACAACAACAACATCGTCAACAACGTCAACAACAACAACAACGACAACAAAAACAACATCAACAACAACAACGTCAATAACAACAACAAAAAAACGTCAATAACAACAACAAAAAAAACGTCAACAACAACAACAACGTCAAAAACAACAACGACAACAAAAAAAACGTTAACAACAACAACAACAACAACAACAACAACAACGTCAAAAACAACAACGACAACAAAAACAACAACAACGACAACAACAACAACGTCAACTACAACAACAAAAATGTCAATAACAACAACAACAACAAAAAACGTCAACTACGTCAACAACAACAACAAAAAACGTCAGTAACAACAACAATGTCAATAACAACAACAACAAAACAACAACAAAAAACAACGTCAACAACAACAACAACGTCAATAACAACAACAACAATGTCAACAACAACACCAACGTCAAAAACAACAACAACAACAACAACAACAACAGCAGCAGCAGCAGCGCTGACCCGTCTGTCTGATGAGCTCCATGCAGCCGCTCGGCGTGCAGGGGAGGAGACAGCCAGCCAGCTCACCACGGGACAGCCGGCCTGCATTTACACTGGTCAGCCTGGACACACACACACACACACACACACACACACACACACACACACACACATTAACACACACACATTAACACACACACACACTCACATATATTATAATATATTATATTATGTTAAGTTACATGGTGTGTGTGTGTGTGTGTGTGTGTGGCTGCAGTGTCTCTCTGTGTATTTGGGTTCTCAGGACAGTTCTGTGTTCTGTGTTGTGTTGTGTTGTGTTGTGTGTTGTGTTCTGTGTTCTGTGTGTTGTGTGTTGTGTTCTCGTGGGGGCCCCGCCCACCCGTCCACGTCCTTGGCGGGGGCGATGGCGTCGATGACGTTCTGCGTGTCGATGGGTTCTGCGGCGTCCAGAGGGAGCTGCACGATCAGCCCGTGGACCGCCGGGTTCTGGTTGACGGCCTGGACGCTGCGCAGAACCTGAGGGGGAACGTCACCAAAGGGAGAGGGCAGGGTCAGCATCAGCCTCTGAGAACCACCAGAACCAGTGGAAGAACTATAAACAGCTTCAGGTTCTCAATCTGAGGTTCTCTAAAGGCTCAGTCCACACAAACCTCGGCCTCAGTCGCTGATCTGGGCAGCCGCACGTGACGGGCGTCGATCCCAATCTGAGGGACGAGAACACAGAACACAGAACACAGGAGAACACAGGAGAACACAGAACACAGGAGAACACAGAACACAGAACACAGGAGAACACAGAACACAGGAGAACACAGAACATAGGAGAACACAGGAGAACACAGAACACAAAACACAGGAGAACACAGCAGAACACAGAACACAGGAGAACACAGAACACAGGAGAACACAGGAGAACACAGAACACAGGGGAACACAGAACACAGAACACAGGAGAACACAGAACACAGGAGAACACAGGAGAACACAGAACACAGGAGAACACAGCAGAACACAGGAGAACACAGAACACAGGAGAACACAGGGAGAACACAGAACACAGGAACACAGGAGAACACAGAACACAGAACACAGGAGAACACAGAACACAGGAGAACACAGAACACAGGAGAACACAGGAGAACACAGAACACAGGAGAACACAGGAGAACACAGAACACAGAACACAGGAGAACAC